>NC_143567.1:20195000-20502500 GCF_054136105.1 Typopeltis vanoorti | reverse complement strand
GCCTAATATTGTGATACTTTAATTATTTTCTGTCAAAAACTGTTAAATAGTATGTAGAAAACAAAGAATAAATTGAATAAAACGTCAAACTTAGTATGACTTCTATATTGATAAATAAAACCCAGGGGGGGGGGGCTGACAGTGTGGGGCTCAGAGGTAAAAAGTTTGAGAGCTACTGCCTTTAATCATTCTCTATATCACTGATATACAAATCAAAGAGTAGTGACCCTAGTACAGAGTTGAAAGGAATGGCACTAGTCACCTTCATTTACCTCAATTACACTCCACCATACACTATTCTGGTATCTGTTAACAATGTCCCCATCCATTCCTATTTGCCTCAACTTGTGTGATCGTTTTCCATTCTGTGTTCTTTCAAATGCCTTTGCAAAGTCCAACAATATCAGAATTAAAAACATTTTCCTTATTTTATTCTGCTGTTACTCTATTATAAAATGTGAGTAAATTACTAACATGGGCCTATCTTTTACAAAACCATGCTGTCCCTAGTAGCATATCATATTCCTATCTACCAACTGCTTGATTTTACCTTTAATCAACTTTTCCAATAATTTAACCACCACTCCCGAGATATTAATTGGTCTGTAATTTGCTACTTGTGTTTTGGAGCCACTTTTATGTAATGGAACTATTTTACCCTCTTTCCACTCCCTTGGAAACTTTCCAGAAACTAGACTTCAGAGGCACTGCCAATTTTTGCACATTCTAGTAGCACCCAGGCTGACATACCATTCATTCCCATTGATATTTTTCAATATGCAGAGCACCTCCAGTTCATCTACATCAATTCTAACATCAGTTTTTGTCACATCAGCAACTACAAAATCTTCACCTGAACCCTTGCCCTCACTAGTTATGTATCATCATCTGATACTGAATATCTCCCCTTAAATCACTCTTTATCGTTAATATACAAATTAAAGAGTTGTGGTAGTGATTCTTTAGTAACTCTATTTCTTTTTCTACTGTTACTATCAGCACTGATTATATTTATCCTTCCATATTCATTCTTTCCTTTATTTATTGATGTTGAAAGTTTATTTTTCACTTGGTTAGAGTATAATAAAATTAGTTTAATCCTTTTTCCAAGTGTGAGCAACAAAGTTTGCACCTGAAAGTATCTTCAGGACTGGGGTAAGGTGGTACAACACCAGGGCAACTCGTTGCAAAGGTGGAGCAAGCTACCAACTCTCCTATCTCAGTATCTCCTATAATGCAAAACACATCTCCTTGCGGATATGTCTAATGTTATGCATTAAGGGAAGGGCCACAACCCAGACTGGTTTCGACCTTTATTGAGGTCTCTTCAGTGGGAGCCAGGCCCAAGTGGAGATACCAGGCAGAAGCATTAGCAGGTCATCTCTACCTATAGGAGTTGCCAAATGGTGTGCCACCCTTTTTTAATAAATTACTCTGGATTTAGAGAAAGATGTTGAAAGTTTATTTTTCACTTGGTTAGAGTATAATAAAATTAGTTTAATCCTTTTTCCAAGTGTGAGCAAACAAAGTGTGCGCCTGAAAGTATCTTCCTTCCCTTAATGCATAACATTAGACATATCCACAAGGAGATGTGTTTTGCATTATAGGAGATACTGAGATAGGAGTGTTGGTATCTTGCTCCACCTTTGCAACAAGTTGCCCTGGTGTTGTACCACCTTACCCCAGTCCTGAAGATACTTTCAGGCGCAAACTTTGTTTGCTCACACTTGGAAAAAGGATTAAACTAATTTTATTATTTTCCCTTATTTACTACAAAGAGAAAAAACTCTTTTGCATTTACTTTGGCTTGTTTAGCCTATTTTCTCTGATAATATGATTTAGCTGCTCTTTCCATTACTCCTTCTTGCCTGCACTTTGTACTGCTCATGACTATGCTGATTACTTTTTCTTTATATGTGCTTCACTCATTTTTCTTTGCAGTTCCTGTTTTGTATTGCTGCTCACATCCACTTCCCATGCACTACTGACATGCCTTCCTTGACTTCTTAAACAATGACACTGATCCAAGCTTCTGCCTAAGTTTGTCATAATCATTGGATTTGTAGTTTCACATAAACCCTTTCCTGATTGTGAATTAATAACCTTCCAGAATAATACTGCATAGTCATGTTTTCCAGTCAGAGGCAGAGTGTCCTTGGTTTTTATCACATCCAGTACTCTCAAACTCCTGGTTCTCTACATGCTGTCAAGAAATTATCCCATAAGAACTGTGTAAATTCCATTTCCGTCTTGCCATGCACTCTTTCTTTCCTCCAGTCTATGTTCCCATAATAGCAGATGAATGATGCTGATTCAGAGTTCACATTAAATATGATGGCTTTGAGTTGTTATTTGTGTGATCTTGAGATAAACAGAAATGAATATCTAATAGGATGTTGTTATAGACCATGGAATTTAAATGAAATGACTGCAAAACATTGAGATGGATTGATTGGGCAATTAAAAATAGGTTGTTGTTGATTGGAACTATTATTCATAAAATTATGGAATAGCACCAAAAAGAGTAAATTTCTGAAATCCCTGTTTATATTCGGCATATTTTAGAAGCAGTGTAAATTCTGAGTATGTCTCAGGTTGTGAATTTGGTATATTTTCTTCCATTGATATAGACCAGTCGTCAGCAACTTGCGGCTCTTTGAATGAATAATTGTGGCTCTTTTCACTATTAAACAATCTATTTTTGAATAATGCAAAATGAATGTTATTTATTAAATTAGAAACTAACTTAAAAACCCTAAATTTAGCATTTGCAATAACTTAAGGACATTTTACATTTAATTAAGGATATTTTACAATTGAAAATAGCACATGTAATGCTGAAAAATTTAATACTTTCGTGTTTGAACTCTTTGAAATCATATGCGATAATCCTTCTTTACATTCTATTTACATTTTACAAAAATTCTACTTTATGGTGGATATGACTTCCTATTTAAATGCACTAAATAAGAAACTACAGGGAAAGGGAAATACAGCAGTTTTGCTTTTAGAAGAAGTGATTTTGTTTAAACAAAAAGTATATTTGTTTGCGACCGACTTAGAAAAATGCACGTTATTACATTTTCCTACGTTGAAGAAATATCAACAATAACAAGCTGATAATAATTCCATAAATTTAACCTTTTTCAAAGAAATTGTGGTAAATATGCAATCTGCATTTAATGGGAAATTTGAGGAATTTAGAAAGAACAAGGTAGCTATGTCACTTTTATCTTGACCACTTGAAATTAATCCTACCGAATTAAATTTTTTACCTTTTGATGGAATTGATGAGGCTGTATTTCAACTTGAGTTAGAGGACCTGAAAACCCAGGATTTGTGGAATTCAAAATTTAGAAATCTTAAAGCTGACCTGGAGGAGTTGGAAAGACAAAAATCTACCTTTGGAATACAAAAAAATGGTCTGAAATAGAAGATCTTAAAAAACAAGATCAGATTGTATTTGATACGTGGAATTGTTTACGGACACTTACATTCGGTGATTTCAAATATACGCATTTGGACTTCTATCGATTTTTGGATCGACATATTTCTGTGAGCAAATATTTTCTAATATGATTTTTATTAAAAGTAAGTTGAGAAACCTACTAAACAACATGAATCTTTCATCATGTTTGAAAATGAAAATTACGACATATTCGCTGCATATTGAGAAACTATCCCAAGAAGTTCAACAGCAAAAGTCGCACTGAGAAGATATTTTAAATTTTAAAAAAAATTAAAGAAATAGGTATGTTATTGGATTTTATACATATGTTTTTGTAAGGAGGAGCAAATCTTTGTTTTATTATTTAATATTTAAAAATATCATATAATTTCGTGTGACATGCCACCCCTGTGTTTTACAAGTATGATAACATGTTACTGTAAAAAATAAAATAAAAAAAAACTGAATAAATAATTTAATTAGAATATTTGAATATTTTTCAATGTAGTTTCTAAATTTAAAGCAGTGATGAGCAATTAAATAATAAATCGAATACTCAGTTCAATTCGCATAAAGAATATTTTCTTTTTCTTTGATAAGAAAGTATTGATTTATTTTCCATTATTTAGGTATATTTTAATTTTTTAACCTGCACAAATAAATCCACATGTAAAAATCAACATTTATAAAATAGATTTTTAATTAAAATATACTAATTCTGCTGTACAAAACGAACACCGTGGACCGCACAAAAAACCTGAGAGGGCATGCAACACGCGGACCATTGGTTGCTCATCACTGCGTGCGGCTCCATAAATTTTTTTTTAACAGATATAATTTTAAAAATAGCTCTTCAATCCAAAAAAGTTGCTGACCCCTGGTATAGACCAAACAGAGGAAGGTTTCCATAAAGAAAGAAGATATACACACAGTTGCAAAACAAATTAATCTGAACAAGCTGAATTTTCTGAACTCAAGTTTTTGGTTTTGGTTTCAGTTCACAATAAGTTTGGTTTTGGTTTAGGTTTACTATTTTTTGTTTTGGTTTTAGGTAACTATTTTGATTGAGTACTGTGTGTTTTAACTGTCTCTACAATATTTATTAATAGTGTTGTGTGTTTTTAATAGCATTAAACAAGTTGCCATTGGTAGTGTTGTATTCATTTTGTATAGTTATAAAATGGATACATCTCCAAGAAAGCATTCAAAAATATGTACTCTTTCTCAGCACATGTCCATGACTCAAAGACAAATTGTCAGTGTGATTTTAAAGAATTTTGGGAGACAGGTACCTTTTCTCCTGGCAGAAAAGGAAAATGTGGGTGGAAAAAAGAAACCTACACTTACTTAAGATTGTTTACTGGTTAGGATATGCAAAATGAATCCACAATTGGCTTCTGTAAGCTTAAATAGAGACTTGGCAACTAGTGATATTAATGTTTCTGACATGATAGTCCATTGAAGATTGTTGGAGGCTGGAAGGACTCCCCACAGACCAAAAAAGAAACACTTGCCAAAATATTAGAAAAATTGGACTGTTGAGAAGTGGAAGGAGGTCATATTCTCAAATGAGAACCATTTCTTTTTCCAAGGAGAGCGAGTACCCTATGTTTGGAAATCGGCAGTTGAAAAGACTTCTCCTGTCCAACTTCAACAAACTCCTAAACACCCAGCTAAAAAGATGTTCTGGAGTTGTTTTACGCATGATGGTCCAGGATCACTTGTGCCTGTTGACTGTATGATGAAAAGTGACCAATACATAAAAAAATATTGGAGAAAAGAGTGACCCACAGATCCAGAAAGACAAAGAGCTCATCTTCTAACAGGATCTCACTCCATGTCACACTTCAAAAAAAAGTGAAAGAGTTTCTCAAAAATCACAGCATTCAATTGCTTCAGTGTCCAGATAATTCTCCTGACATTAAGTCAATAGAAAATTTGTGGGCCATAATGAAAAAGAGACTTGGAAAATTAAATTATACAAAGGATAACTTAATCCAATCCATTATAAAAGTATGGTTTTGACATGCAGAAATAAGGAAAATGTGTTCTACGTTGGTAGATTCCATGCCTAAGCAAATTAATGAACTTATTAAGAACAGAGGAGCACATATAAATTATTAGGTAAAGTTGGAATTTAATTTTTGTACTTATTTTCTTGTGAAATAAAAATTTTTCTTCGGAATGTGTGTTCAGATTAATTTGTTTGCTACTGTGTGTGTGTGTACAGGGTGGCCATAAAATAACTTTCCCTCTTTAGAGGCATCTGTAGCTAAAAGCAATAAACGGAATGAGACCAAATTTTATATTGAGACTTTTGAAGACATTGGGAGATGATTTCCGCGAAAAAAAGATTTAGCACCAAAAGTCGCCGATGGGGGAAATTTGGTGCTGGTGGAGCCGAAAACAAGCTGATAATTACATTAAAGGCAGATAAAATGGAATAATAACATTTCGACAGTGTATGCGATAGCCATGTCACTCATTCCAGCTGGATATGTGGTGCGTTACAATGATGATAATAATAATAATAATTAAACTAAAACAACAACTTGCGAGAGACACGGAATTAATGTAATGATTGAACTCACAGGAAATAATGTTTTATTCGTCAGAATCAGGATCCCCTGGACCACATACATGATTTTCAATGTGCTGATCTTTCTTGTGTACAACAAATTGCATCGTGTGTGACATGCTCTTCAGCTGAGCATAAGGAGTCAGATTGGATGTTCATAGGATGTTCATTGGATGTTTTATGTTCTCTTTCAAGACATGCAAGTTGGGAACGCCACCAACATACACACCTCTCATTTCTGAAATGCTGGCATAAAAGGCACTGTACTGAATGTTCAATGTGTGGGCGTACTCCATCCTGCATAAAAATTATGGAGTCCAAACATTGTCTTTGCTGCAATGCAGGAATGACAAAATTTTCCAGCATTCATCGATAATCTCTCCAGTAATGGAGCAGGTTACAGGACGTGTAGGAGTATTACGCTAAAAAAAAGGTCCTATTATGAAATTGGATGTTCGGATGCCCAAATTCTGTAGTTGTGAGTGTTGACTGACCCATTCAGATAAAAATGAGCCTCATTACCCCACAATATTCTCCAAGGCCAGTCATTCTCGACCTCCATTCGGCAAGAAATGTTAGTGCAAAGGTCATGCACTTATCATAATCTGCGGTAGTTAGTGCTTGCACACAACTGAACTTATACGGATAGAAGTGAAGCATTTTCCTTAAGATTTTCCAGACTGTAAGACCACCATAAGCCATATCAACTTTGTGAGCTATGGCACGAGCGCTTGGACCAGTACTGGTCCCTGTGTTGTCGAACACCGCAGTAGCAATGTCTGTTACTGTCTCTTCTTGCACTGCTTTCTATCCTCTGCCAGGTCTAACTCCTAGTGATCCAGTTTCTTCAAACTTCTTAATCATAGCTCTCAGTGCTACAGCTGACATAGGACATGTATGCAGGTTATGAAGCCTTCTAAGTTCCCAAAGGGCCGCTATGGCATTGCACTGTTTAAGGTAAAACAACTTAACAAATAAAGCATGCTGAGGCAAGGTAGGACACATATTGAGGCAATTCGTCAGTCTTCAAATAACTGCTAGAACGTTCCCAATCCCTTTTTAAGTGGAATTGGTGGTGCTGCTATCACATACGCACATTAAAATTTGCATAATCCTTTTTACCTGTGTTTACTGCAAATATTTGACTGCTTTCAGCTCCACCATCGCCAATTTCCCCTGTCGGCGACTTTTGGTACTAAATATTTTTTTCGCCGAATTCATCCCCCAATGCCTTCAAAAGTCTCAATATAAAATGAGATCTCATTTCGTGTATTAGTTTTAGCTACAGATACCTCCAAAGAGGAAAAGTTAATTTATGGCCACCCTGTATATATAAGAATATGAAGTATGCGTCTAGGGAATGCTCCATAATCAATGCACATCAGTACCAGATGATTAGCTATTGGGAAGAGAATTTGATTTAGCATAGGAAATTAATTGAAACACCTCTGACATAATCAGCTTACTTTTGTGTACTAATAGTCAAGGAGATAGATAACATAGGAGTGAAATGGATGAACCATGAAATTTTGCATTTGTTGTGGAAATTTTTGTTATGGAGGAGTAATAGTAGTAGACGGTGTTACCCATATGCATGAATAGTATAAATGCAGGTCAGAAAAGCATGATAAACAAAAAAATTAATCCTTAAAAAAATCCATACGTACCTTATATCAACCTTACAAGATTGGACAGTCAGATCAAAGGAAATCCAGGGGAATTCATTGAATGAAGAAAATGGTTATTTTAGAGTGTTGATCACATAGGTTACTACTGCCAGGGATGTAGTGAAGTATTTAACGAGCACTATGTCAATATATTTCACACAGGGATAGTGATACTACATAAAGTCTTAAAGAGAAGCAATACTATAAGTGAATGGACTAGACATTAACATCCATGTTAATGTGAACATATTCGTACATTGTTCTCACATAAGAGTGGTGCACCAAAAACTTATAAACCTACAAATACTTAATGCCATGATGTCATACAGTTGATTGGTGATCTCTCATTTACAGGTACTTTCACAGATACTGTTCCACTGAATTGACTTCTGCCATTCCTCCATCATTTCTCCAGTTTCTCTTATAACTGTAAGCACATGAATAGCTTTTAATCAACATCCATTTACAGTCCAACTCTTAACATAAAGAATCAACTTCTTATCCACCTTTTTCATTCTTTGTAACAGTTTCCCTAAGGAATACAAACTGCAATAGTTAAAACATGAATAGGTCCTTCTGTTCTTGACTACCTGCCTACACATGATGCTGACATAATATAAGTTTTGCAACCTTGTGAGTTTGGGATTGATGTGTGTGGCTATATATTTATAAAGCGAAGTCCATTTTTAATGTACACTTATAACTGCTTATTGACCGATTTTGATAATGTCTCCACCAATATATAGAGGATGTTCCAGAGGTGATTTATGTGTGTTTCATAAACACACATAAACATAAAGTGGCCATATATTGCAATTTAGCAATATATGGCCACTATTTTGGGGCCAGATATTGTGAAATTTTTAAGATATTGTTAAATTCTATCATTAGATATGTTCTTTAATTATTACCATATTATGTTTATTGGTAGTTTTATTAGTTGATATATATTTTTTTTCCCAATATGTCATGATGAAGAGCAAGCATAAGTACTGATCATAGTTGTGATTGGTAGTATCTCAGCACTGTAAAGCACTTAAATACAGACATGAATCACCCGGAATATGTTGTTTGAATGGAAAGGTGAAACTAAAATGAAATAACAACTCCTCCTGAACCATTATTATCACATATTACAATGAAACATCCACAATTTCATCAATTTATTGAAACTATTCAAGCGTACAATTCCACATTTCAAATGACATCATTTGGTGCAAAGCAAATAGTTGAAAGGAGGTTCATGCCTACTTTTAAGGTGCAAGATCAAGTGTACCATTTGGCTGGAAGTTTGTTGACAGTCGAACCAAATGATCATAAATTTTTACAAATTTATTTCACTTCAAACCGACATGAACAAGCAGCTTTCCATTGTAGACAAATCACAGGGTTGAACTCAGAAATTGTATTTGATTTACAAAGAATGTTACATCAGCATAACATATATATAAAAACTTTTAAGTCGGCTATAGAAAATGCTAACAATGTGCAAGAATTAAGACTAGCCATACATGCAAACCGAGTATATCATGCAGGCATATTCAATGTGCCCACAGCTAATGAAGTAGCGATTGTCATTACTGGACAAGAATTTAACCGCAGAGACATAATCTTACATGGTTGCGACAATAGACTGAAACGAATATGCAAGACACATAGGGCTTATGATACACTCTGATATCCACTTTTATTTTGCAGAGGAGAGGATGGATATGGCATTGCTTTATCACAAGTGAATCCAAGAAGTGGAGAACCTACAAGTAGAAAAACCAAGCAATGAATTTTTATGCATATCACATGATTGTATGGATGGAAAATTTAAATCCACTACATAGATATGGTAAACTCATCATTCAATACTGGGTTGACATGTATACTAAAATTGAGTCCGAGCATCTCACATTTAAATCATACATTTAAATCAAAGTAAACTTTGGGTAGAAAATTATATACATCTCCATGATGCATTGTGTACCAATGAAAATGCTTCAAATATTGCTTTCTTCTTTCGTGAGAAGCTCCCGTTATTTCCACAAAAAGAAACAGGATGCATTGGTCTTTGTTAGAGTGTATGGTGGCACTGACCTTTTCATTACTTTCACGTGCAACAGTAATTGATCAGAGATTTTGGGAAATTTGCTATCTGCTAATGAGACTTATGACAGGCTTACATCACTGCAAGAGGTTTTTTCATGCAAGCTGATGAAATTGATAAATCTTACTACAAACCATAAGATTTTTGGAGCATGGAGGTGCCATATGTATTCATTAGAATAGCAAAATAGGGGATTGCCACACACACACACACATATTAATTTGGTTTGAAGATGAAATCAGGAGTCGTGAAATCGATTCCATTATGAGCACTGAGATACTTTCCCCTCAATGTGACAAAGAACTGTTCGATATGGTGCACTGTCCATGTAGACCTGTTCATCCAGACTCACCATGCATGAAGTCAGGAACATGCACAAAGAGATATCCAAGATCATTTCTCAATAAAACTTAAACAGATGAGGTTGGATATCCATGATATCGTTGACATACTCCTTCAAATAGTGGCCAAATTGTTACCATAGATAATAACCAAGAAACTTTTGAAATTGATAATTGCCTTATATTGCCTTATAATCTGGTTTTGTCATGAACCTTTAATGCACACATAAATGTTGAAATTTGCAGTTCCGTGAAATCCATCAAATATGTATGCACATAATCATCAAGGGCTAAGGTCTGTTTGCAAAGTGAATGTAGCGAAGTAGATTTATACCAAACTGGACAATACATGAGTACCTCTGAAACTGTTTTGGCAGATTTTATCTTTTGATATTCATGAGCACCATCCAACCAATAGTTCATCTTGAAAATGGTCAAAGAGTACTACCCAGGAAGTACATGCTCAGCATAGTGGAGTCACCAAGCAACACAACATAACCCCCTTTTTTAAGCTATGCACTGAAGATAATTTTCCCAAACACTAACTTATAATGAGGTACCTACATATTACACCTGGCATGAAGAAGACAAGATGTCAATGTGGACAGTTATCCTGATGTGAAAAAGAGTGATGCTCTAGGTCATGTTTATAGCATATATCCCAATAATGGTTTTATTTATGAATGCTCTTGATGCATGTGAAAGGACCAAAATCATTCAGTGACCTAAGAACAGTAAATCGTGTAGTATATCCAACATACTGGGATTCATGTAAGGCTTTGAATTTGATGGAAGATGATTCTCACTGGTCTGATTGTCTTGGCGATGCAATAATTTCGAATTCATCATCATCGTCTTTGCACCTTTTGTTTGCTGTAATGTTAGTTCACTGCAATATGACTGACCCTCTATCACTATGGTAAACTTACAAAATAATTTTTTGGAAGATATCTTACACCAAGAATGTTCTACTCATTCTCAGGCTCAGTTTAATGAGGTATTGCTGAGACTTGAATCAGTTGTTAAGTCAATAAGTGATTTCTGTCTTCCAATGCCAAACAGTCCTTTGCCTCTAGATACAGATTTAATCTGGGAAGCCTCATACAATTTCAATGAACTTCAGGGTTTATTTAGTCATCATGAACAATCACTAACTTCAGATCAAGCTGAAGTTTTTCACAATGTTTTAACAAGATGTGAAAATCAATCAGGGAAACTGTTTTTCTTGGATGCTCCAGGTGGTACTGGGAAAACGTTTTTACTAAATTTGTTATTAGCTAAGTTGAGAAGCCAAGGTAAAATTGCTCTGGCATCCTCAGTATGGCAGCTACTCTTTTGCAAGGTGTCAAACTGCTCATTCTACTTTCAAAGTACCACTTACAAATGTGACTAATGATTCACTTATGTTCAATATATCAAAACAAAGTAATTTGTCGAAATTATTACAAAAGGTTTCTTTAATTGTTTGGGATGAATGTACAGTGTCCCATAAAACATCTGCTGAAGTGGTCAACAGAACACTGAGGGATATCACATTGGACAAACGAAGAATGAGTGGAATAACTGTTTTATCTGCCAGTGATTTTTGACAAACACTACCCATCGTATCCCACGGAAACAGGGAGGAACCTTAACAAATCTTCATGATTTGAGTTGGTTTTGAGAGAAGTTTTCTCTCAAAACCAACCATGCATGTTCACCTACATGAAGACTAATGCACATTCCTTCTCCTCAAAATGGTTAAAAATTGGCAATGGTGAAGTACAGCAAAAAGACAGAAATAATTATATTAACACACCTAAATATTGGGAAAATTGTCCAAACTGCAGATGAACTGTTGTGCAGTGTCTACCCATCTATTGAAAGCATAACAGAAAAGTTACTTTGGTTCAGAGAGAGAAAGAGAGAGAGATCCCTGGACCTCGAAATGATGCCATGTCAATAATGAACGGGTTGGTTCTTAATAGGGATCTGTTAGTGTTTACAAATTAGGTGATACTCCTGTGGATGTGTAAAAGATGCAGTTCATTATTTTCCCAGGGAATTTTTAAATTTACTTAATTCACCTGGATTGCCCATCATGAAATTAAATTGAAAATAGGTGTTTCTATTATGTTGCTTTGAAATCTGCCCCCCCCCCCCCCATTCCCAAATCTTTGCAATGAAACTAGGCTTCAAATAAAATTGTTGAAACTGAATATGATAGAAGCTGTGATATTTACAGGTTCCTGATAGTGGAGAAATTGCTTCCATTCCTCGAATACCCCCTCATTACTTCAGACTATCCATTTGCATTCAAAAGGTTACAATTTCCAATAAGAGTTTGCTTTGCAATGATGATTAATAAAGCCCAAGAACAGACCCTTAGATATACAGGTTTAGATTTAAGAGGTAAATGTTTCGGACATGGGAAGTTATATGTAGCATATTCTCGATTTAGCAATCCTGAGAATTTAATTATTTTTGTTGAGGTTGATGAAACTTCTAATGTTGTTTACAAAGAAGTGTTATAATGCTCATAATTCTACACCATGACAAAAACACCAGCACTGAATACTCGAATAAATATCGTGAAGTGAACTGCTATCAGCATAAGTTCACCTCGGCAAAGCAGGAGGACTCAGCTGTGTGTGTGTGTGTGTGCGTGCGTGCGTGCATGCATGCGTGTGTGTAAACTCTTATTTTGTAGTGTCTCATAGAGGCAGTAAGGAAGACAAAAATTGTCTGATGCTGTTTGCATGTTCAGCAGGAAAGCCACTCATTATTGAATGTGCTTTCCACTGAAACACTGTTATTTGGAGATAAAGGATCATTTTCTTGGTTTCAGGACCATTTTCTTTCTTTCAAATTCTGAATCTTGAAAGAAGATATAGGCTTATGGCCTATATTTTCTTAGATTCAGGATTTTAGCATCTAATTTACTATCACCATACTTTCATTCTCACGTACATCTTTCTATATCTCTTTTCCATTCAGGTTTATATTAATTACTTCCTTTAATAGTCTTCTCTCTCTTTTCCATTTCTTGAACATGTTCTATTCAGTTCTTTTGATATTCTTTTATTTTATCATTTATTGTGCATATTTGTAGTGCATTCCTTATTTCATGGTTTTGTATTCTGTCCATCCTTGTGTATCCTTTAACTACTCTAAGAATTTTTTTTCACTGCTTGTATTATATTTTCACCTTTTTTTTCTTTTTATTCACCTTTCTGAACTATATAATATTGTTGGTATTGTCCTTTTATAACATTTTAATGGCATTTGCTTTCTTGTTTTTGTTGCCTTTTGTTGTTTGTTTTATAGTACCAAAAATTACTTTAAAGGAATGTAATATTTTATCTACATCCCATATCAAATATTATATCACATGCTAAATATTGAAATATAGTGTGTTACCTGTTCTAGATTTGTTTTTCAATTACTGTTTAAGTCTGTATGGGATATTTATCCAAGAATTGTTTTTCTTTAAAGAAAACTGCAAATTGTATTCACTGTGTAAATGACGAACAGATCTTCGAAACCTCTCTTCTGATTATATATGATTATTTTATTATATGCAAAAACCATTGTGTTTATCAATACTTCTTGAATATGCTGATTGATGCTGCATTGCTATTTCATTGTATGCTGATTGATGTTTATTTCTGGATTTACTATACATTTCTACTTCCTTATCAGATCACACACACACATATATATATTAATATACAAGGGTGGTCTGAAAAGTTCTCGGCCTCGACTAGATGGCAACACTATTGGGAAGAATTTTTTCTCTAAGTTGGTACATCTGTCATAAGCATCCATTTGAAATTGCAAGTCATTCTATAAAGTAGTTTGTTTTATACATCTGTTATACATTTATACTATCTGAAGCAAAAGTGTTATCTGTATTCCTTGAGTATCGTGTAGAAGGTTTAACACCAAAAGAAATTCATTCGAAGTTCATAAAACTTTATGGGCACTCTTCTCCTTCATTTTCGACAATTAAGAAATGGGCTGCTGAGTTTAAACATGTCCGTACTAGCCTTGAAGATGATCCACGTGAAGGACATCCAAAAAGTGTAAACACCAGAAATAATTGATCAAGTGCACGATATGGTATTGGATGACCAACGAGCCAAAGTGTGTGAAATTGTTGAGACTATAGGCATTTCAAAAGAATGTGTGGGATATATTTTGCATGAAGAATTGCAAATGAAAAAGCTTTGCGCAAGATAGGTGCCATGCTTGCTCACAGCAGATCGAAAACGCACTCACATGAAAATCTCTGAACAGTGCTTGGAGCATTTTAACAAGAATAAAACTGATTTTGTGCATCAATTTATTACTATGGATGAGACTTGAATTCACCATTACACCAGAATCAAAACAGTGGACAGAAGCCAGTTGTTCGGCACCAAAGAAGACAAAGTCGGTTCCATCAGCAGGAAAGGTCATGCCATCGGTGTTTTGGGATGCTAAAGGCAATTTGTTTATTAATTATCTTGTAAAGGGTAAAACAATAACTGGGGAATATTATTATGATCTTTTAACCAGACTAGATGAAAACATTTGTTAGAAAAGACCCAGTTTGCAGAAGAAAAAAAATCATCTTTCATTAGGACAATGCACCTGTCCACAAAAGTGTTTTGGCGATGGGAAAATTAAGGAATCTGCATTATGAATTGCTGGAACATCCACCATATTCTCCAGATTTGGCTCCCTCTGACTTCTATCTCTTCCCAAAACTAAAACTCTTCCTCGCTGGTCAGCATTTTTCTTCGAATCAATATATGATTGCAGCTGTAAAGGGGTATTTTGCAGATCTTACTGAGAACCACTGCAGAGATGGGATAATGATGCTGGAGCATCGCTGGAATAAATGTATTAGTCTTAAGGCAGATTATGTTGAAAAATAATTTTGAAATTATAAATTCATTTTTTCATTGTTAGGCTGAGAACTTTTCAGACTGTCCCCATATATATATTATTATTATTATTACCACCCCAAGACCTCATGGAGTCAAAGACTCATCTGGGAGGACCTTTTATCGCACACACACACAGCTCATCATACCATGTTTTAAACACATTCAAACTCTTTGCAGACACCACATTCTCAGGCAAGGCATTCCAATCATTCACAACTCTGCACAAAAAAAACCTGCCTCTCACTCCCCTACTCAGTCTCTCCTCCCCATCATCAACTGCTCTCAATCCCTCTATGAAGTCACATTCACAAGATTGAAAGATCTTTATGAACTGCTCATTAAGTATTTCCACCACACATCCTGCATCATCTGTCTTTATACCATTTTCTCCAATCAATGTCATCCTTCCATAATTATTCTTTCTTTTGCTGGCTACATATCGAAAGAACTCCTTAGGATTCTTTTTGGCTTCATTAGCCAACTGCTGTTCATACCTCTCTTTAGCTACCCTCACCAACCAAGTCACCCTCCTTGCTTCGTCTTTGTAGACCTCATGGAATTGGTTATTTCCACTTCTCTTATGCTGCCTCCACAATGCCCTCTTTCTCTGTATCGCATGCTTAATCTCTTTATTCATCCATCTCTCACCCACCCTATTTAACCTTCTCACCCTTGGAATACATTTAGACATTGCATCTACTCAACAGTTTTTATATATATTATATATAAGGTAGGAGAAATGCTACATCCCTGTCAGACTTCTTGATAGTTTCCATTTCTGTTGTTATGCACTCATTATGAGATATGAAGACAGACTGAGAGAATAAACAGTCTTCATGGATTCAACAGCCATCACTGGGGAAGATCTCACTGAACAAGCAACAATGGAGATAGTTGTTTGTTCATTGAGAAGAGTGTTAAAAATGATATCAGGATTGTGAAATACAGATTATGAAGACAGATTCAGAATTTGTGGACTGCTGACACTAGCAAATGGGGGGGGATAGATATGATTGAGACTTCTGAATGGTCATACAGAATATCAGTAGGTGGAATTTTTCGTTTTATAGAGGGTGGGAGAAGGATGAGAGGACATCCTTGGAAGTTGAGAATGAATACTGTCTAGAAGGGGTGAGAGCTCAATTTTTTTCTCACAGAGTGATGTGAAATTTGAATGGATTGCCAATGGATGTGGTGAGTGCAAGTAATGTGAATGAGTTCAAGAACAGATATTACAGCTGGTTCAGATAATATGTGGTCTCCCTCAATGAGTCCCTGGAGGTCTCTCTTAATAATAATATATCAAACTAAATCTTAAACTCATTTCCAATTATTATTGTGGGAGTGCATTCCACTTACATGATGCTCTCAATGTAAAAAAATTTTAAAATTTACTCCTCATACCATACTCAGAGGAGTCTATTCCTTTTATCTTCCATTTTTGTATACCACATATACATACATACCATTAATGTAAAACTTCCTCAGTTAAATGTTTCTGTCATATTACCTCTTTTCTTTCTATTCTAAATTATGAAATTTTATATTTCCTCAACCATTCTCGATAACCATCATTCCAGAATCGTAATATTGCATCACTAATGTTGTGATTTAGCAGCTAAAAGATAAATTGAATGAGAATAGATATTGTTTCTGTGAGTGTTTGTTTGCTTTTAAGGGGTTTTTGTTTTTTTCTTTTGGGAGGTGATTTTAAAAATTGTTGTTGTTGTTGTTATAGGCTTACTGCATTGTAAATCATGGCATTGATATACAGAAAAATGGGTGGATGAATTCAATATACGTGATTTTGTTTGATGCAGTGTGCACAAAATATATTTGTTTCGTACAGTGAATGAGTCGAGGAACAAAAAGGAAAGTGCCATGTTTTTGTGCTGGGATATGTACCAAAAGTGAGTGCCAAAAGATATCAAATGGACATGTAAAATCATATCACCTCTTATGATTTTTCACAAAATCATAAGAGGTGATATTAGATGAAGGACTGTGATTACAAATGAGTTAGTATGCAAGTTATGCAGACGGGTTGGTTTAGAGTTTGATGGATAGTGGACTTTATAAAGTGGATGGTTGACATTTGAATGGATTTGGAGTAAGATGTCTTGAGAAGGTATTGTTTGGCGAGAGTTAGGAAGCTCAGAGTCAGGGAAACTAGAATGTTTGCAAAGAGAATGTAAGTAAGTGAGGGTTCAGGCAACCTGGAGGTGAGTAAGCAGGAAAGTGATTACATAATTCTAATTTTAGCTCCCCAGATTCTTATTCTTTTAGGATTAGTCAGGCTTTTCTTGGATTTCTTGGAAATAAACTCCAAAACCTATAATCTCTTCTTTCTTGCAGTTAAAGAATAGAATTAACAGATGAGGTCATTGAAAATTATTAGAAAAATTTTTCCTTATCCACTATTTTGAAATAGATTTTAGGGTATTTTACAGAATTACAGTAAAACTTTTAATTTGTTTTGCTTGCACCTGTACTGTGCAGTTCAGCAGTAATCTTGGTGTGGAGACATTTATTCACTACACTGTATTTGCATCCCTCCCCCAGCCTATTTTTTTCAGCCAAAGCTCTTCATAAATGCATGTGCATAACTAGAATTTGTAGCATGACTTGTAATTTGTTTGCTACCATAGTAATTTATTCCAGAACAATAATGCTAATTTCTGGTGTGACTTTTTTTCTTGGCTACTTGTATTAGAATCTATAACTCATTTTAAGAATGTTAGTCAAGCGAGTAATATTTATTATCCAACTAGTTTCACTGATTTTTTCGCATTTGGTGGGGATGTCTTAAAATGTAAGGGATCTGAGGATGATGGTAGATAAATACCCAAAATTTAGGGCTACATTACTAAAATTATTATTATTGTACGGGAACCTTCATGGAGTCCAAAGACTAATCGCAGGGAACCAGTCTATCCAAACAATCTATCGTACCTCTCCTTGAATCCATTAACAGATAAAGAACTCACAACTTATTCTGGCAACCCATTCCACTCTTTCACAACTCTCCAAGCAAAAAATGTAGTCCTCACACCCCTATTAACCACATCTTTGTTCAACTTCCAGGGATGACTTCTTGTTCTGGTCCCTCCAGCCAAGTGCTGAAACATTTCCCCTGCATCTCTCCTATAAAACCCTTTAAGCAACTTAAATATTTCTATCATATCCCCTCTTTTTCTCCTGTCAACCAACTTCTGCAATTCACACACCTTCAATCTGTCCTCATAGGAAACATTTTACAGGCCACTCAAAATCTTGGTCACTTGCATCTGAATCATTTCCACACTTCCTCATCCCCAGGGAACCAGTCTTGAGCACAGTAATCCAGATGTGGATGTATCAAGTCCTTTTAAAGAGGAATAACAATTTCCTTATCTACACTTGAAAATGTGTTCTTCAATAGCAAAGTAATCTTATGGGCTACCCTAGCAGTGTGTCCTCTAAACTTTAACTGTCTGTTTAGCACCACCCCTAAATCTATAGCTTTATCTATTTCCTGGAATACAGTTCTATCAATGTTATACACAACTTGTAATCTGTTTATCCCGAAATGCATAACTTTATATTTCTCACCATCAAACTGACACCCATTAACTTTTACCCATACTGACTGCCTATTTAAATCATTCTGCAAGATCTCTACATCACATTGAATAACTATTACCTTACCTTAACCAAATTTGAATTATCAGCAAACAACTGAATATCTTCCTTTAAATTATTTCCTATATCATTTATGAACAAATTAAACAGTGATGGTCCAAGCACAGAGCCATGCAGCACACCAGTAGTCACCTGCCTTCTCATGGATTCTGCTTCTCCATATTCTACTTTTCAGTATCTGTCCATCAGCCACCCTTTTATCCATACCACCAGTTTCATATCCATCTTCATTTGTTCTAATTTGTGCAACAGCGTTCCATGTGGTATTTTGTTGAATGCCTTTGCAAAATTGTGTAGCCATTTCCTTTATCCAACTCAGTTGTTGGATAAAGGAAATGCTTATTTTATAAAAAGTTAGTAAATTACTAAGGCATGACCGGCCCTTCACAAAGCCATGTTGTCCCTCATACAGTATTATATTTTATCTACCCGTTCTTGAATTCTCTGTTTTACCAAATTTTACCATGCCCGAGATACTGATTGATCTATAATTGGCTACTGCAATCTTAGAACCAACCTTATGCAAAGGAATTATTTTGACCACTTGCCACTCCCTTGGAACTCTACCAGAGCTGAGACTTAAATTAAAGAGCCTAGTCAAAGGCATTGCTAGTTCCCTTGCACACATTCTTGCAAAACCCTAGCTGATATCCCATCTAATCCCACAGCTGTATTTACACTAAGATTTTGCAATTATCCCAAGAACCTCCAATTCATCCACCGCTGTTCTCACATTAGCATCCACATTGGTTAAAGCAGTAACTTCACTCGGAAGATATATGTTTGCAAAGTGGTCACTCAGTAAATCAACTATTTTATCCACTTTGTCTCTTCATGACCATCATTACTCATTAAAGTTAATCTTCTATAGTCATTCTTCCTCTTACTTGTCACATAACGAAAGGACTCTTTGGGATTTCCTTTGGCCTGCTTGGCTAGATTCTTCTCATAATCTGATTTTGCTTTCCTTGCCACACTGATTGCCATTCTTGCCTGAGTCTCATACTGTTGATGAGTTTGCTGGTCACCTTTCTCTTTATATACCTTCCACAGCATTTTCTTCTTCTGCAGCTCATGCTTAATGATATTACTCATCCATCTAACTTCTACCCGATTAGTCCTCCTTACTCTAAATATACATTTTACTACTGCTTCCTCTAGATGACTCTTAACTATATCCCATGCACTACTAACATCCTTACCCTGCAATGTTTTATGCAATTGCACAGATTTAAGCTTCTTCCTAACCATGTCATAATAACCTGCCTTGTAGTTCTACAAATACTCTTTTTTGATAGAATATTCCTCGTGTTTTTCAATCTCCCAAATCAAGACTGTGTGGTTACTTTTCATCAATTGGAGGCAATGTTGTAACCTTGATTATGGATAGCTCTTCTGATGAGTGAGTATTTGACCAGGTCTAATACTCACCCATCCCTAGCCCACTCCATCAGATGCTGCCGTAAGTAATTATATCTTAATAGGTGTATAAATTCTATTTCCTTCCTGCTATGTGATCTTTCTTTTTTTCAGTCTATATCACCATAGTTGAAGTCTCCCATAATAATCACTTGACCTGTACTCATTTGTACTGTCTGATTTGACTATCCTATTCAATATTTTTGCTTGAGAGACTAGATTCCTCACTTGGTCATTCTCACACTCACTTACTTCATGAGTGTCTTCACACAAAGTCACTTGCTTCCAACCTAATTGTTTAAGTTTCCCTGAATGTGCACTTCATCATGCTTGGTGAACAATGCTCTGTCCAGACATCTAACACCAAAACCATTAAATGCAGTCCATTGGAATTGTACAAATCCTTTCCATAAAACAGAGACCACACATCCACAAATTTTACATCATTCTTTTTGCACAATCTGTGTAAAGTCTCATTAGCTATCAGTGTCCACCTCTTCAGTTTGCCTCTATCATAGTATGGTAGGAGACTTATACTCTTCACCTTCTCCCTCTTCAGTTTTGCCTCTTCTAACAACTCCTTTACATCCTTCCTTATAGAATACTTCTCGCCTTTTAAATCATTTGTGCCAACCAAAATAATAAGTTCCTTCAAGTTACCTTTTCGCATCCGAATGGTATGGCTAATATCATGAATTTTTGTGCCCGTGAAACACAATTTTGTCACACTTTCTTAAGTAACCTCCTGATCAATGAGTCTTCTGACATAATTTTCTCCTTGACTTTTTTTCTTGTTTGTTGTGTCAGTCTTTATTATTCCTTCGGATCACTGGCTTCTAGCTTTTTTTTCAGCCCTCTTGCCACTTCTGCAATTTTTCAATTTCACACTTTGTCCTATGAAGGATAACATTTAAGCACAGAATTTCTTTATTAATATCTATTTCATTCTCCTCTATTTCCACAGCTGCACATTCAACATTAATAACATAATTTTCCATCTTACTATCAGTATTTGTTGTGTTCTTGTCACCTAATAGATAGACACTTACTTTGGAAACACTTATTACACACTCTCTCTCCAGTTTCAATTTCCTTTCACATATTCTTTAATTTTCTCGACAAATACATTTCACACACACTGCACTGAATAAAATCCCACAAATTCAAATCACCAGACAACGTGGTCTTTGTTGTCATTGTTCGTTGTGTTGGTACCATGTCACAATAAAATTGTTACAAAGATACTAAATACTGTAAAAACACACAAATCTACACTAATACACTATAATACACAAATTTTCTTTAAGCAAAAATAAAATAAAAGAGATAAAAAATCACTAATTGTACAGGAGCGCTAAATTACATGACCCTCTCACATATAACCTTGAACCACTCTCTTATGAGAACATTACAATGTATAAGGGTAGTGATGTAGAGAACTATGTGCTAAGGCTTAAGAACTGGATGAAACTTGGGAATAGAATAAAAACACTTTAATTCTTCGAATGTTTTCCTTGGTTACAGAGATGTCTTCAGGGAGTACAATGTAGACTTATAACCCATACCTGCAAAGTCAACACAAAACTAACTGAAACTCATGGACAATGTACCAGAACCCTAACTAGGTTGGGTGACTTCAGTAGATGTCCACTGAATGCCTCACTTGTAATCTGGGATCTTGGAGGATTAATGTTTCCCATATTTTGGGAAGTTTTACACGGCCATATTTATTCAGATTGGGCTGGTTTTTGAGAGCTGCTGCAAATTTTTTAAAAAAAGTCTTTCAATTCTAACCTTATTGCAGTGGAGAATGGTAGCTTGTTTCCATTTGATTCTGTATGTAGTATCTAAAGCATGGTCTTCTAGACCTGATTGACCATAGTCGTGATTTCAGGTGTGTATTTTGTTATGTTTCTATGTGGATGTTGTTGATCTTCCTGTCCGTCTATAGTAGTCAACTTACAGGAACAATAAACTTGAGATACATGCTAGGAACTTTGAAAGAAAGGAGTTGGTTCTTAGGAAAATGGATAAAGGTAGCCACTTTCAAGGTGAGGCTTGAAGATGTTTTTTTTTTAAATTCTTGCAGTATTTTGTTATATGCCTTAGACAGTGAATAGTGAATACTAAAATTCTTCTCTAGAAAAGATTACTGATTGCAGAAAGGAGAGGAGTTGAGTCAAATTTTTTATTTTTTTATTCTCTAGGAATTGTAGCCATTAAATAGGAAGGTGTAGTGTATATGGCTGAGTTCTGCTGCATTTCTTCATTAGAATATTGTTGGTATCTATTTCTAGGGTTTTAATGATAGCATATTGCTGAGAGGAGTGATGATGGGAAAATTCGTGAATGTATCTGCCTGTGTGAGTGGGTTTCTTGTATACTGTGAAAGAGAGGTTATTGTTAGGAAGACATGTTACTCAGGTGTCTAGAAAGGATAGATGATTGTTAGTTTTTTCCCATTATAAATCGAATTCTTGGAAGTTGACTACTACAGTGAAGCGGGAAAGTCTAACGTGTCTATGCCATGAGGCCAAATGGAGAACACATCATCTGTGCATCTTAACCATATAGAAGGCTTAAGAGGAGCCGAGTCAAGAGCATGCGTTTGAAAATCTTCCATGAAAACATTGGTAAGGGGGACTGAGAGAGAGGCAGCCCATAGTTGTGCTCTCTATCTGTTCATAAATTTTGTTCTTCCAAGAGAAGTAGTTGGAATGGATGGAAAAGGGAAATTGATCTGTGATATCAGGAGGCACAACATTTTTAGAAATGTTAAAATGCCATTCAATATAATATTGGTAAACAATGAGGTAATGTTAAACCTGATTAAGATAACTGTATTATGAATAATAAGATTTTTGATAGATATTTTAAAATGGGCAGAGTTTTTTATGTAAGACTGGTATGATGAGTAAGGGAGGTGGAATTAACAGCAACTGCTATAGGTCTCAGGTGAAGAATTAGGTTTAGGTTTGTCAATTTTGCCAATATTGGAGGGGAGGTGGGAGGAGGGGAAACAAGAACTAAATGGCTCAAGCTTTTCGGTGATTTCAGAACAAGATGACAAGATTGTTTGTTTGTGTTTTTTTGGGGTAAACTTTTTAACATGTTTATCTGAGATTTATTGGTACCATTATCTAATAGAATATACCGTATTTTCCGGCGTATTAGACACACACCCCCTTTTTTGTACACATTTTTTAGGAAAAAAATTTTATCACTGAATATTATAATGAATTTATAGTATTTCAAATATAAAGTAATAAGTAGGTCTACTTTCAACAAATACCTAATCTGGAGAGGATCCAGAGGCGAGTGACCAAGATGATTGCAGGTCTATGGAATGAACCTTATGAGAACAGGTTGAAGATTTGTGGGTTGCAGAAATTGGTTGATAGGCGGAAAAGGAGAGATATGATTGAGACATTAAAATTGCTGAAGGGTTTCTATAA
Organism: Typopeltis vanoorti; assembly: GCF_054136105.1. NCBI lineage: Eukaryota > Metazoa > Arthropoda > Arachnida > Uropygi > Thelyphonidae > Typopeltis > Typopeltis vanoorti. The sequence goes on along the minus strand of NC_143567.1, from coordinate 20,478,903 downwards.
GATTAATTCAGAGGATATTTTTGAGATCAGGACTGGTGGTGGGAGAACTAGGGGACATCTATGGAAGCTGGACAACAGTGTGGTTAGCAAGGGTGTTCGAGCTGGGTTCTTTACTTTTAGAGTGGTAAATGAGTGTAATAAGCTGCCAGAGTCTGTTGTGGGTGCTATGACAGTGAGTGAGTTCAAGGCAAGGTATGATAGATACTGTGAGAATGTCAAATAGTTGTGTGGACATGATGTTTAAGGACTCCCTGGAGTCGCCCGTAATAATAATAATAATAACTAGGAAAGAGTCCCATCTTTTAATGTTCTTCATGAAAACCCAGAAATTCATCTCCAGAGCTAAATGAAGAGACACTTGAAACCTCTTCTATATCAGAATATGAGTTCTCATACAACAAATTGTACTCTGTACCATCCAGTGCATTACTAATGTCACACTTCTTAAATGATTTAATCACTGTCTCAGTTTTCACAGCATCACAGCACCCACTCACAAATTTGTGAAATGCTAGACCTCTTCCTGATGGCGTGACCTCAAAATCTGAAGACTGCATCCAGCTGTTCCACTTCCCCTTCATAAATCCCTTGAATGGTTTATTAATACAGACATCTAAAGGTTGAAGCTGACTAGTTAGACCTCCTGGAATTACAGCTAACTGAGTTTTAACATCTTCTGTTCTGTGAGAATGAAACTGATCCTATACTAACAGAGCAAGCTTCTTCAACAGTCCTACAGGGCGCCTAGACCAAATTTTATCTATCCATAACTTCATTCCTCCTCCATCCATCCAGCCTTTTGCGTGAACATGTTCAAACACTCCTTTAAGCAGTTTTTTCTTTGGGTAGCGTCTTCCTTTTAAAAATCAATAGTGGCGGCAATTTTGTCCCATCAGTACAGCAAGATAAAACAACCGTGTAGTGTTTTTTCGTGCCCAGAAGTTTTAACAGTAACACTTTTTGTGCCCTTGGAATCTACAGTTTCGTTTGAGGGCACATCAAAAGTCAGCGGAACCTCGTCCATGTTTCCTATTTGTGCAAGTTCAAAATTTTCTCATTTCTTTGCATTAATGACGAATCGATGAAATTCAATTTGTAGACACTGAAAGTCCCGCTTTTCTGTGGTCTAAAATCCAAGTATTCAGTTCTGCCTCAAGTTCTGGCCATTTTGCAGTTCCATTTCGTAGGTTATGTTTATTGTGAGTTGGTTTTTTTAGATCCTCTTCCTGATTCCGTCAAGTTCCTATCATTTTCTCAGTTGAGGGTAGTCCGAAATGCCTCTCTGCAGTCCTGTTTCCATGTTCTTTAGCATACGCAATCACACGTAGCTTGTATGCAATATTGTAGCAATGCCGACGTTTTTCAGCCATTATTTGCCAAGAAATTTAGAGAAAATTTAATGGCAGAAATTTATCTGTTCACTACAACCATGGCAACAATTGGAAAGTTTAAACAAACAGGAACACAGCTGTGATTGTCTATAACAGTGGATGGGCATCCACTGAACTCTGTGTAACTGGAATGCTCTCACACACCACAAGGAAGCAAGAAAGAAATCGCATAACTCGGAACAGAGAAAATTTCCAGAAATGAAAGTAATAAAAAACCGAATATCTGCGTATGAGATGCACCCTGTTTTTCAAACCTATTTTCAAAGAAAAAAAAGTGCGTTTTATATGCCAGCAAATAATACGGTAGACTGAGAATGATATCCATTTTTTGACTGTATTCAATGGCTGGCATTAAGGATTACTGTGGTACTACCCTTATATGCTCTAGTTATACTATATTGTATTATTATCTTTTTGTAGCTGCCTGAGGGCACTGAGTTGGCAAGATGAATAATTACTTTTGGGAGGCAATCTTGAGAAGAAACATTGGGGATATCAAGCCTAATGTTCTTAGCTATTTCTAGTACTATGAATGTTATATCCAACATAAAACATTAGGTCTAATACCAGTACATTGTTTCCTGTTTTGCACAGAGTTGTTTGATCCTCAAGGGACTTCTTTGTTCATAGCACTAAACATGCTATGTTCCTTCATAGCATGTTTAAAAGTGAAAGTCTTTTTTTTTGAATCTGCAGCTGCCCTCAGAACTATTCCTCAAAACTGTCCCCTAATCTGAATAAATATGGATGTGTATAACTCCCTAAAATATGGGAAACATTAATCCTCCAAGATCTGATTACAAGCTTACAGTCAACACCAAAGGAAAAATTAAGCAGTGCTTTTAATCCTTTTCCAGTGGTGTTTTACTTCATTAGGCGTAATGTGAGATACATAAAATTATTATTATTGTTATTATTATTATTATTATTATTATTATTTGACACCTCCAAGAGTCCAAGGACTCATCGAGGGGGGAAACCTGCTCTACAACTCCGTTCAATTTCAATCACCCACCATTCAATCACCAACTGACCACAACTGCACTAATGCCATCTACCCCAGATCACCACTGGTATTTCCACAGACAATCATAAACATCCATGCCTTTAGCGGGATTCAAACCTGCAGCCTTTTGGCTGGCGAGCGGATACATTATCCGCTTGGCCAACTAGGCCGGCAGAGATGCAGAGGACATTGCTATGTAGAAGTAAGTAGGTTTGGTTTCTTTGTATAAAATTTTCATCAGATTACATAGATTACTATACACAGATTTGTTTAGCTGGTTTGCAAAAGGATATTGGAAAGGGCACAGAGACTGATTAACTAAGTGATTTCTGGTCTCCAAAATGCTGAGATGAAGAAACATGAAAGTAAATGCATTTTGCAGGGTTGGATGAGAAAGAAGAAATATGTGACTGAGACATATAAGTTGGTAGTTGTTATTACCATATTTAGAAGAAGTGTTTCACAGAATGGAGGAGAACAACAGGCCATTTCTGCATTGTGTGTGATGGGGGATAAGGAGTAATAGTTGCGTGCATATCCTATTAAACCATGCCCTAATAGTTTACGCACATAGTTTGATGAGCCATGTGTGTGTGACAGAAACCTTCCAGTATGAATTTTTTTGACTTGATAAAACTATAATGATGATATTAATAATATACATATACACTGCTCAAAATAATTAGGGGATATTTTAGTTTCTGTCAGATAATTATGAATTTCTGCAAATAATTATAACTATTGGGTACTTTATACATGAATAAATATTCCCTTACTTATGAATAGGGTGTAATTGATGAGATATTGTTTAAACAATCGATATTTATTACAAATCTAACAAATTATACATTTTAGCATGAAATAATTTTAACAAGAATATCCTGTAATTGTTTTGAGCAGTATATATATATATATATATATATATACTGCTCTAGAGGCCAAACGTGGATCTTTTTTCAAGTGACTTCAGGTCTCCAATAAATGGGATGATGGTCAAGCAGTGATGAAATTCATCTAACACCTAAAGACAATCTTCACATATAAAAATAAGGATGTCATTTTTCCTCTTTACAAGGCCTTGATAAGACCTCACTTGGACTATTGTGCTCAGGTTTGGTCTCCTGATTTCTGTTATGATTCTGATATATTGAATTGAGTACAAAGGAGAGTGTTAAAAATGATATCAGGACTGATTATGAGGACAGTTTGAGAATTTGTAGACTATAGACACTAGCAAACAGGAGAAAGTGGGGGTGATATGATTGAGACTTACAAACTTCTGCAAGGGTCATACAGGATTTCAATTGATGGAATTTTTCAATTTATGGAGGGTGGGGAAAGGACAAGAGGGCATCCTTGGAAGCTGAGAATGAAGACTGCTAAGAAGGGATTGAGGGCTAGATTTTTCTCTGAGAAGGTAGTGTATGATTGGAATAGATTGCCATTGGATGTTTTGAGTGCAAGCAGTGTGAATGAATTCAAGAATAAGTATGATAGCTGGTGTGTCTAGTATGTGGCCTCCCTCGATGAGTCTCTGACTCCCTGGAGGTCTGTCTTAATAATAATAATAATAATAATAATAATAATAATAGATGTTAATACGACTGGCAATGGATGGATGACATATCACCACGTACTTTTATGGAATCTACAAAAGAATAACCTATGCCCTTGACTAGTTGTTTAATGAGATTTTTGCACATTGAAGTGTTTCTAAAGAGCATGGAGATGGCACAAGAATGCCACTTCATGAGTGTGGTTCTAAGACACAAGTTTCCAATTATAGACTGGTCTGTACAACCCACAGTTGTAAATAAGATGTTAGATAAGTTGGTTAGGAATAGTGTTCAGAATTGATGGACAGAGAATTTTCTGTGATGGTTAGCATGAAATTATGAAGGGTAGTTCTTACATTAGTATTCAGCTCCATTTTATGACAAAGTGATGATGAATGTGTTGTAAAAGGGAGAACTCATAGAATGATACTCTCAGATTTTGCAAAATATCATTGTATATGGGCCTCCCTTTTCCAACACATTCCTTTGATAAATTGCCAGATGAGAAGTATGTGTACAAGCTGGTGAAGATATGGATAAATTTTAGATTCTACTTCTCAGGCTTCTATGGAAGGAGAAGTAAAATATTTAATCTAGTATAAATTCCACACAGAGACTGTTGACCAGTTATTTTATTCAGTTTAAACCTGTACTAGTTTCATGTACAGTTTAGTATACTTCAGAAGACTGAAATAAAAAAATATGTGTGAGTTAAACAACAAACAGATTAACAAAACGGCAATACAGAATATTTAAAAAATAAACTAACAGTGGTGAATGCACATCATTAACGACTAGTAATGTTGTGATAAGAGTGTCTGAGAGATCCATGCAATAGACTTCTGATAGAAGATGACCAAACCTGATGTTGGATCTTGAAAGTTTATTTTTCACTTGGTTAGACTATAATAAATTTAGTTTAATCCTTTATCCAAGTGTGAGCAAACGAAGTTTGCACCTGAAAATATCTTCAGGACTGAATATGGTGTTGTATTACCTTACTGGGGTAAGGTAGTACAACACCGGACAACTCGTAGCAAAGGTCGACCAAGATAACATCACTCCTATCCCAGTATCTCCCATAATGCAAAACACATCTCCTTGTGGATATGTATAATGTTATGCATTAAAGGATTGGCCACTACCCAGACTAGTTTCAACCTTTCTTGAGGTCTCTTCAGTGGGAGCCAGGCCCAGTGGTGGAGATACCAGGCAGAAGCACTAGCGAGGTCATCTTTACCTATAGGAGTTGCCAAAAGGTGTGCCACCTTTTTTATTAAATTACTCTGGATTTAGAGAAAGATGTTGAAAGTTTATTTTTCACTTGGTTAGACTATAATAAATATAGTTTAATCCTTTATCCAAGTAAAGGTTAGTGGTTGTGGTGGGCAGTAGATGGCGTCGGTGTTGTTGCAGATCTCTGTAGTTAGTGGATTGAGTGGTGGAGATGGAGAGTTGTAGAGTAGGTGCACTCCCTCGATGTGTCTTTGGACTCCTTGGAGGTGTCACATAATAATAATAATAATAAATCATAAAATAGCAATTTATACATCCAAAAGAAGTGTACTTTGAATTATGGGATACTGAGGTAGTTGGTGTGAAGTCAACAGCTTCTATATACAAGTAGACTAATCATGAATCACACACAAAGCATCTTCAGGTGTATACACTTGAATAAAGGATTAAAACAAGAATGTAATTTCTTGGCCTCATAATATATGTTATAATCCTGCTTTACAACTCTCTACAACTTTAATTTGTAGATTTCACTCATATCTTATTTATCTTACTAAATCTTGGTATAGATATGATCATTCTTTGTTTCTGATGTGCTTTAAAAATTTATCATTTTCCTTTCCTGCAGTTTGTCATTCTGTTGTATTGATGCCAGCTTATTCTACCAAATTCTTCTCTCTTTTGGTGATCTTTCAAAATCAATGCCTTGTGATCACTTTCACCAGCAAGTGGTAGTATTAATCCTTATTTACAATTACACAGAGATATCTTTTCTATAGATATTACAATAAGATATTTTTGAGATCGAGGTATTACAGAGAGAGAGAGATTTATGAGATGTTCAAATATTACAGGGAGATGTTTGTGAGATTATCTGTGGATATCACAATGATTATTTTTATAAGAATTTACACTATTAATAAATAGTCATTACTGTTCTCTTCTAAACTGCAGTGATTTGCAAAGTCCAGATTTACAATGAGCATGCCAGAATTAATGCAAAAAGTTAGTTTTCAGTCTTGTTACCAAACTCTAGTTGAATCTTGTAAGTTCTACTTTTATTGACAATATATATATATATATATATATGTCCACATTATTTTTGTATGCCAAATGCATAATTCTTTTTTGTTATAGGGCGAAAGAGGTGAAGAAGGACCATCAGGTCAGGATGGAATCAATGGAATCTCAGGTCCACAAGGAGCTCCTGGTTTACCAGTATGTAAATAATCTTTTATTTAGTAATTTAATTTATATTTTGAACCAAGAAATAAATAGATAAAATTCATCCATAGTGTTTTATATTTAGTACTCATGCTTGCTTTCTCTATTAGTTAATAATTATATTGATAAAATGAAAATCATAGATAGGAGAGATGTTAAATGCATCATGATGATTAGCTTTCATTCTTAATATAGGATTATTCAAAGAAAAGAATACAATGTTTATTAAAAATGGAATCACTAAAATTTGTGATTTCAAAAAAAAATTTGTATGTTGTGTGAAATCAAAAAAAAATTTGTATGTTGAATCAGCCATATAAACTGGAACATAGTCCCATCTCGAGGCAATGGCGAATGGGCGAATGCTGCAAGCAGAAAAGTAAAACGATGGAAAACTTACGAAGAGTTTATTACAATTATACTGGAGGCAGAAAAAATTAAAAAGTAAAAAAAAAAAAAAAAAAAATTAAATTGGATATATCATATATTTCAAAAATATTCAATTTATATATACATATTTATAAAGATAATTATATTTTATTCCAATTATATAAGCTCCAAATAATTATTTTTATTTTGATAATCCCCGGGACAGAAACATTTAGATCCGATTTCATTGAGAAAATTTGATTCTCTTATAAATAGAATATTTTTATTTAAGAAACAAAATTAATCAGAAATTTTTATTTAGTAATTTAATATTTTAACATAAAATTTGATATATTAATAAATAATATAAATATGAAACTGAAGGGTGGAAAAAAAATCTTGCACAGACTCAAAAATTTGCTCGGGCCGGTGCTGCTGGAACATGCTCGACAAAGTCATGCAGCAAAGCTCCTGGGTACAGTGTTTATTTTCTTACATGTGTTTTGCCATTATGCATCTCATGATTGATGGCACTGCATACATTTGATTTCATGAATGCCATGTGGTAGTGGTGACAGATTCATCACGTTCTTCACACAGCCCCACTGGAAGAGATCTCACAGCATTGTGTGTAAATCTCAGATGTGGGCCTAAACACCTATATGGTATCCCCTTAAGTACCACACCCTTTCCATTGTGATGATGCTGCTGCTGTATTTTTCAGATAGTCTGTCACAGATGTAGGAAAGTGATGGAAGAACCACTTAATTGCAGGATAAAATCGTATAATTTTTCATTACGTGGAGATTATAACCAATTAATTAACAGAGGAAAACAGTTTTTGCAAATGTAATTTCTTTGAAGACATATGAACAGTAGATAGCAAAGGTTGGTCGATTGGTAGAGCCTCTACTAATATCTCCCAAAAAATTAATCAAGTTTGAGCGTGGTTAGTAGTTGGAAGGAGATCAATCATTTGATGCTGTTCGCACACTCTCCCTCGATGAGTCTTTGGCCTCCATGGAGGTGTCACATAACAATAACAATAATAATAATAATATTCTTATAAAATAGTACATACATGCACACAAAAAATACCCCCTAACTTTTGAGACTTCCATTCATTGTTGGTTGATGCTATGGATTTTTCAGTCTCCCCCAGATGAATGTTGTGCTGGCTCACTGTATCATTTATATAATAATTAGTTCTGCATTAAAAACAACTCATGCAATCATGACATTATCTTAATTTTTCCTGAACTTTGCAAAAAAAAAAAAAAAAAAAAAACACTAATGCCTATTATTTCCTAAGGAGAAGGCAAGGACAAAAGTTAAAAGGGCAATTTTTAGCCCTTTTAACTTTTGGAGAATAAATAGGCAGTTCAATAGCCAATCGGAAATAGCTGGTCCAAGACTATTACTAATTTTAAGTTGAATACAGTAAAGAGATCCTGAAAATAAATAAGAGTCCTGAAAATACTTCAGGTGCCAACTTTGTTTGCTTACACTTGGATAAAGGATTAAACCAAGTATATAATTCCTTGGTATCTTTAATTTATAGCAGGCCTGCACAACTTGATTGTCTTTGAGGACCAAACCCAACTTGGACCACCTGACCAAGGGCCAGATCACTTCGGACCTAGAATCTTAGACTAGTCCACTGCAGCTAAACCTAAGTAAATTTGTTAGTAGGCCTACAGTAAATACTAATTAATATGCATATTTACAATTTTTAGAGAGTTACAATTAAAATTATAATCAAAATTATTTACAAAAAGATATAGCTGCAAAATTTTTCAATAAAAACCACTTAAACATAAACACAAAGTTTACTAATAATTTCATTGAGAATATCACACTTATTCTCAGTGAAATATCAGTGACTGAATGTCACAATGTGACACATTGCATTTCTTTGTTGCCACTATTTTATCAAAGTTTGGTGTCATGTTTGAAGTGACTGTTCTTAATGTGGCCTCTAAATTGATATCACTTAAAGATGAACGCTGTTTGGTTTTGTTCAAGTTAATGACCGAAAATGTTTGTTCACAAGTATATGTGCTCCCAAACATACAAAATACCTGGTTGGTAGTATCCAATAAACTTTTAAATTTATCCTGATCCAGAATAGAATAAAGCACTTGTAAAGTACTCTCCGTATGCTTGACCTGATAGTTTTCAGAACACTGGAAATCAATAACTTCCATCTGAAGTTCGACAGGTAGATTTCCTGCTTCGAGAGAAATTGGATCCTCAATCACTTTTATGCAGACTTCGTTTTCATTACTCAATGGCATTCTTTTTTGAAACTCCATACTTAGAAGTGATATGTGCCTCTTATATTTTCCACCCACCATTGATATTCTGATGGAATATTCTGTCGACAAGTTAAGAAATGTGACATATCCCCCTAGCAAGTTGATTTTCAAACAAACTTAATTTCATTTTGAATGCCTTTATAAGAGACATTAACTGAAAAACAAACTTATTTTTTCCTTGAAGCTGTAAGTTAAGGTCACTTAACATAATGTAAGTTAAGGTCACTTAACATAATGTAAGTTAAGTGACCCAAAATGTCACACAAGAAAAATAAATCTTGATTCCATTCTTCATCCATTATTTCTGGGAATTTTTCCATATCTTCTTGAGATTCCAAAAATTCAACTAATTTCTTTTTTAGAGCGACAAAGTGTGACAAAACTTTACCATGGCTCAACCAACGTCCATCAGTGTGGTATGGTAGATCCCCATACTAAGCATCATTTTCTTCAAGAAACCTGAAACATTGTGTTTCAAACCCCGAGCTCAAATATAGTTGACCAGAGTAAATACTACATTAATCACATGATCAAAGTGCAAAACTTTTGAACATAACACCTGCTGATGAATTAGGCAGTGAAATTTTGTCAATTGCTTACCTGCATACTGTTCAATAAATGTTACATCACCAACATTTTTTCCACACATAGATGGGGCACATCAGTACAAACTGCTATTAAATTCTTGAAATTTAAGGATAGTTTTTCGGTTACACACATCTTCACATTTTCTGTGATCTCCTTTCCTATTGTTCTTCCTTTCATTGAACACAAACCAGCAAGCCCCTCTGTCACCTCAAAATTCTTATTAACGCCTCTTACATATGTTAAAAGCTGTGCAGTATCTTTCACGTCAGTACTTTCATCCATAGCAAGCGAAAAATAGACAAATTCACTAGCCAATTTTTGCAGGTTATCTTTAAGATCCTCGGCAATATCAGCCACCCTGCGCTGAACAGTCATACAGTACAAACTGGTATTTTTAAAATTATTTTACTTATGAGGACACAATTCGGAAGCGACAATCATCAGACACTTTTTTATGAACTCTCCCTCAGTAAATGATTTGCCAGCACAAACTGTTTCTTGTGATATTTTTAAGCTTACCTCTTGTGGCAACTTCATTTGCAGATGTCACTTTTTTAAAGGCTAGTTGCTCACCGTAAAGGACTTTCAATAACTTTGCTGCTTTTATTTTCTTTTCACTTGCATCCAACTTGCCAAGGTTAGGATGTTTCGATTCAAAATAACGTCTCAGATTGTATTCTTTCGACACAGCGATACATTCCCGGCAAACACTACACACTATTTTGTCCTTAAACAACGTAAAAAAATATTTGTTTGTCTACTCAGGGTTAAATGCTCGATGTCCCGAATCTATTTCACACTTTTTACTTAAGCTCATTGTGTCGAGATTGACAATATTAATTACAAAAAACTAATGATGAAAAACTCACAATAATGCAGGTTATGATAACAGTTATGTAATGTATTGCTTCAGCTACAACCAACCACTATGCTGCCAAAGCCAGTCAAGGCACGGCCAACTTTGTGTAATAAGATTCATTCTCGTTCGTAGACATCAAGTCGTTATCACGGAGATGTAACTTTGAATTTCCATGCAGCGACACTAGCGCTAACAAAACCTCGAAGTGATTATAATAATTTATTATTAAATACGACAGTCGGAATAACTCCAAATGCAAGTTATTGTCGAGTTGAAAGAAACATGATTGTGACATTAATCGCATAAGCGTAAACATGCGGTCTTAGTAAAAATTTAATTCAACGCTAGGAAATAATCATCTAATTTCATATTCCCCCGTATGATTAAATAATTCAATCAGGCAGATGGACCAAAATAAATAGCATTGCAGGCTGCATGCAGGCCTGATTTATAGTATAACCAAGTGCAAAACTTTCAACTAACTATCTCTAATCCAGAGTATTTTAATAATAAGGTGTGACATCTTTTGGCAACTCATATGAAAATATGACTTCTGCATTACTTTAGCCTTGGTATCATGTCTGGGTCTGACTCCCACCGATGAGACCTCAGTAAAGGTTGAAACTGGTTGGTGGTTTGATTCCGGGGGAGCAGAGTTTTTGCTCCCTTAAGGTTTTTGCCTTAGGGAGCTTTTGAGCATCCAGGGATTTGGGTCCGTTGGGGTGGCTTGTAGTAGGGCTTCCTTGGCTGATGCTTTTCCTGGAATATGAGCGGTTCTACTTGGTGGCAGGGGAGCCTGTCACTGAGCAGAGCCACCGCTGAGTTAAAAAAATGATCACTCAAGTCGCTCATTGTTCGTTGATCTGAGTGATCGCATGAGTTTTTGGAGAGGTAACCCCGCACTTAAACAGGGATACTTGGTCTGGGTAGTGACCCTTCCCATAATGCCTAGCATTATACATGTCCGCAAGGAGATGTGCTTTGCATTATGGGATCCTGGGATCCTAAGGCAAGTGATGTGAAGTCATGCCACCTTTACCACGAGTTACCCAGTCCTGAAAATACTTCCGGCGCAAACTTTGTTTGCTTACATTTGGATAATGGATTAAACTAAGTATATAATTTCTTGGTAACTTTAATTTATAATGTAACCAGTGAAAAACTTTCAACAAGGATATTCTAGATGTCTGGGGTAATAACTTTGAATGACACTTTCTTTTAAGGTTACATGGTGACAGCATTCATATTTACTAATTTAGGGACACAAAACACATGTGTTGAAATGATTATTTTACTAATTATTAATAAAATAACACTTGATGTTTCAACCCCTGTATTGAGGTCATCATCAGAAGGATACATGTGTATAGGGAACCAAGCTACATGCTCTTGCGCTCTATAAAGGTAAATTAAATCTACACTGTTAATTAATCTGTTTCTTAGCCTGACCTCTAGTGATAATTAAATAAGATAAAATAAAATAAATAAATACATTTAAATAATTAATAAATAAAATAAATAAAAAACAACAATAAATTCTGCTAAAGTCCTCATGTACTAAGATTCTTCTGGATTGTACAGTTCAGATTGTTATACTATGATTTCTTCGGGGCATACAGTTCAAGTTGCTATTGAATGGTAACGAAAAAAAAAAACACTTCACCAAGTCTTCTTGTAGTGGGATTTTTCTTTGGCTTGTTCTGGTTGCTGTAAAGGTTGCAAATGGATCCTCCACATTCTTGGAATGGTTAGGCCATCATTTTTGTTCAGATTTGGATTATGTTTCAGCATTTCACATGCTTCTTTAAATTTCCTCTCGAACCAGGTTTTGATGTGGTGTAGGGACTTGGTATTTTCCAATCAATTCTGTGGTATGTTTGGAATGCATGGTCAGAAAGGCCAGTTTTTCCAAAATGGAGGTATTTAATCTGTTGTTTGTGTTCGTCCTTCCTGATTGGGATGGTTCGCCCTGTTTCCCCCTATGTATGGTAGGTTACATGTGCATTGTATTTTGTGTACCCCTGGGTGGGCTAGGTGTGGGAGAAGATCTTTGGAAGAACTGAGTAGGTGTCTTAATTTTGTTGAGGATTTAAAGGTGGTTTTGATGTTGTATTTGTGTAGTGTGTTCTGTCTCTTTTTTCAGAAATGCCTCTAACATAAGGTATGGCAATAGCATTCTTGAAATCTTTTTTGTTTTTACTAGCATCTCTGTGGAGGATCTTGTGAATAGTTTTTTGACTGTATCCATTTTTATAAATGTATGGTTGATGATCTTGTATTCCTGATTTAGAGCTTGTTCATTTGAACAAATAGTTTCAGCTCTGTGTTTAACGGTGTTTATGACATCTAGTTTTTGTGTTGGGTGGTGATACGAATTTTTGTGTATGTACTGCCCTGTGTGTGTTGGTTTGCAGTAGACTGAGAAGGAGAGACAGCCTGAGGGAAGACGTGTGATGAGTGTGTGTGTGTCTAGGAACGGAAGAGAGTTGTTTTTTTCTATTTCAATGGTGAATTGGATCCATTTGCGTTGTTTGTTCAGGTGGTTAAGGAATGTATTTAGCGTTCTGCAGCCGTGGGGCCAAATGGCAAAAATATCGTCGACGTATCTGAGCCAAATTTTGGGCTTCAGGTACGCTGACTCTAGAGCTTGTTGCTCAAAGTCTTCCATATAAAAGTTAGCTATTGGGGGGGGGGATTAGTGCACCCATGGCTGTACCCTCTTTTTGAAGGTAAAAATTGTTTTGCCACACGAAATATCCGGAGCGGAGTACATGGGCAAAGAGGGCCGTGATGTTGTGTGGAAATATGTTCTGTAGGAGCAAGATAGTATCATTGATCGGGACATTGGTGAAAAGGGAAGTTATGTCAAAGCCGACTAATAAATCTTGGTCGTTGAGTGTAATATTTTTAATTTTGTTTATGAAATGTTGTGTATTTTTTATGTAGGAAGGGGACTGACCTACCAATTCCTTGAGTGTGACAGCTATTTTTTTGGCTAGGTGGTAATTTGGGCTGTCGAATCCTTCAACAATCAGACATAGTGGTATGTCTGCTTTGTGTATTTTTGGCAGGCCATAAATTCTGTGCGCGCGGGCATAATGAGGTATTAGTTTTTTGTTGTTTCTTCTGGCCATGTGTGAGCAGATTTAATTAATTCAGTTGTTTTCTTTTTAATACTTTTCGTGGGGTTGTAGTTTACCATAAGGTATATATGTTTCGCAGTAGTTACACTATATAATTCAGAGGGTCTCTTCAGAAGGTCAAATTCCCTATGATTGGCGTAGAGCTTCCATAGTACCCATCTATAAAAACAGGGAATAAAGCTGAATGTGAGAATTACAGAGGAATTTCTCTACTAAGTGTTCCAGGTGAGATTTATACTAGCATACTTTGAAAAGAGGTTGAGAAAACAGTGGAAGAAAAATTTGGAGAAGAACAAGCTAGATTTAGCTCAAATGGTGGTTGATAAGATAAAATTTTCACTTTATGACAAATAGTTGAGAAATCATGGGAATATGGCAAGGATCTTTGCTTATTATTATTATTATTATTATTCAGGCCTCCATGGAGTCAAAAGACTCATCGTGGGAGGTCCTTCCTAAGAATATAAAGTCTGTCAAGACTCATCGAGGGGAGGTCCCCCCTCTAAGAAACACAAAGTCTATCATACCACTCCTTAAACTCATTGATCGTTCTCGCTTTCACCACTCCATCAGGCAATGCATTCCACGGTTCAACCACCGTCCACGCAAAGAAACCACTCCTTACCCTCTTGCTCACAGTTTCCTTTCGTAACTTCCAGGGATGGCCTCTTGTCATCACTCCTTCCCACTGTTCAACCAAGCGAAAGAACTCCCCGGTGTCAACCCTGTAATCACCTCTCAACAGTTTAAAAGTCTCAATCATATCACCTCTCCTTCTTCTATCCACCAAACTCTGCAGTCTACATTCCCTCAGCCAATCCTCATAACCAAAATTGTACAGTCCTGAAACCATCTTTGTCATCTGTCTCTGTACCCTTTCCACAGTTAATTTATCCCCTTCAAATTCTGGGGACCAAATCTGAGAAAAATAGTCTAAGTGTCTATTCAGATAGTCTGATCAGAGACTTATACAACGGAATGATAACCCTTTTATCTCTGCAGGTCAGTGTCCTTCTCATAATTGCAGCAATCCTCTGTGTTACCTTCACCACCTTTGCAATATGTCCCCTAAATTTCAGGTTTCTCTCAATCATCAACCACAGATCTCTTGTCTCTCCTAGTTCCTCCAGTTTAACTACTTCCATAGAGTATGCAGTGTCCCGTCGATGTTTCCCAAACCTCAAGACCTTACATTTTGCTGTATTAAACTGACAACTCCCCTATTCATTTGCCCATCTATCTAGCTTATTCAAATCCTCTTGTAGGGCTACCACATCTGCACTATTACTAATAATCCTTCCCAGCTTCGCATCATCACAAACAACTGGATATCCCCTTGCAATCCACTGGCAATGTCATTGATATAAAGGTTAAACAATATAGGTCCTAGTACTGAGCCCTGTGGGACGCCACTTATAACTCTCTGCCTCCTTGAAACAGCTCCACCATACACAACTCTCTGATACCTATCAGACAGCCAATCCTGAATCCAGTTGACCAATCTGACATCCAGACCCACGTGCTACAACTTAAATGTCAGCTTATCATGTGGCACCCTGTCAAATGCCTTCGCTAAGTCTAAGAAAATTGCAGTATATGTCTTTCCCTCATCTAATGTTCTTGTAACCTTATTATAAAAGGCTAGCATATTGCTAAAACAAGAGTGCCCCTTCACAAATCCATGTTGACTCTCACAGATAACATTACCCTCATCTGCCCAATGCTGTATATGGTCCCTCACTGCTTTCTCCAAGATCTTAACAACTACTGATGACACACAAACTGGCCTATAATTAGACACTTCCAGTCTGTTACCACCCTTATGCAATGGCACTATCTTACCTTCCTTCCAAATAATATAATATAAGAAAGGAACTTGACATTGTTAGTATTCAAGAAAGTGTAAGCAGAACTAACCTAAGGTGGTTTGGCCACTTAAGTTCTGTAGATTTGGAAAATACGTATGATAACGTGTCCAGAGAAAATCAAAATCAATTATATGGGATAAATGGAACATTATGCAAGGCAGTACATATTCTATATTTAAGTTATACGTCAACAGTTAGAATTAAAGAAAATAAAGGAATATGGTTTGATGTAAAATCAGGGATAAGACAAGGATGCATATTATCTCCACTCTTATTCATCATCTCTGTGGATCACATTATGAAAGAAAGTGGCATTAGGTCTGATATTAGAATTGGAAATGTTTAAGTTATGGACCTGAGGATTTGGCACTTGATCAAAGACTAGTTGCCACAGATATGAGTGCTCTGAGAAAACTTAGGAGAGTGAACAAATGGCAGCAATGGAAGAATTCGATTAAAAATGAAGTTATAAGAAAGGAACTTGACATTGTTAGCATTCAAGAATGTGTAAGCAGAACTAACCTAAGGTGGTATGGCCACTTAAATAGAATTGGTGAGGAAAGGTTAGCAAAACAGATGTTTGATTCAAAATAGCAGAAAAGAGACCCAGAAGAAGACCAATGTCAAGGTGGATTGATTCAGTTTAAAGCGAAAAATTTCAAAATCATGAAATGTTAGATATGACAATATTGGAGTGCTGACAAGTAAGACTAATTTGGAAGAAAATTGTGGATAGAAGATTAATAATAATTTAAATTTAATCACGTAGTGCTGTAGTTAAGTAAATATTTTTCATCTTGATGTACATGTTACTTATAGAGAAGAAGAAGACAATATGATTTCATGATTTCATCATATGCCTTAACCACGCTACTGGCCAAGACATATATATAAGTCCAGGTTACCATGGATGCAAAGTGCATATTAAAATTGTAATACCATTGATATTACATTGAAATATATGATGGATACAAAGCGTATGCTAATGCGTACTTGATCCATAATGGCCAGTAAGGTGGTTAAGGGAATGTTCCAGTGAGTTAGTGTCAACCTTGGCTTACCTGTTTAACTAGAGTCTTGTAACAGCACAAGTCTCAAAGGATTGGAAAGAAGGTAAAATTGTTTCTCTTTACAAAAGTAGTAATTAGGCTAAGACTGAAAAATTATAGGTAGATCTATATATCTTGAGTTGTGGTTAAGGTGTTGGAGAGGTCAGTGAGAGCATGGATAAAAATAGGTTGATAACAGTAGTATTCTCTGATGTGCTTGTCAGCATGGGTTTGTTATCTATCATACCTCCAACTTACTTATGTACTATAACATTATGATGAATGTATCGACAGAAGAGATGCATATATCGCAGTATACTTAGACTTTGCAAAGGCTTTTGAAAGAGTGCAACACCACAACGTGATAACTAAACTAAACTGAAGTAGATGGGGATTGAATGACAGACTATTGACTTGGATAGGCAACAAGCTCTCAGATAGGTATCAGGAAGTTGTATATGAGGATATGAGGATCCAGTATCCCAGAAAAGGAAAGTCACTAGTGGTATTAATGATATCGAGATGGGTTTAACTGAAGTCACTACTGTTTGTAGATGCTGCAAAACCAGGAAGAAAAACAATGAGGAATCAAGCAGCTCTTTTAGCATTGTTATATTAGCCAGCCTGGTTGGCCAAGTGGTTAGCGTATCTGCTCTCCAGCCAAGAGGCTGCAGGTTCGAATCCTGCCTAGGCATGGATGTTTGTGGTTGTCTGTGAAAATACTAGTGGTGGTGATGATGGGTGGTAGATGGCGTTGATGTAGATTATTACTATTATTACGGGCAACTCCAGGGAGTCATTGGACTCATCGAGGGAGGCCCCAAATCATATTCATCACAACTATTTGACATTCATACAGTATCTATCATACCTCGCCTTAAACTCATTCACTGTCACAGCATCCACCACAGACTCAGGGAGCGCATTCCACTCATTCACTACTCTAAAAGTAAAGAACCCAGCTCTAACACCTTTACTAACCACACTTTTGCCCAGTTTCCATGGATGTCCCCTAGTCCTCCCACAACCAGCCCTGTTCTCAAAAATATCTTCTGAATTAATTTTATAGAAACCCTTCAGTAATTTGAATGTCTCAATCATATCTCCCCTCCTCCGCCTATCAACCAATTTTTGCAACCCACAAATCCTCAACCTGTTCTCATACGGTTCATTCCACAGACCTGCTATCATCTTGGTCACTCGCCTCTGGATCCTCTCCACCTCCTCCCCATCAAGAAGAAACCTAGGTGACCAAATCTGAGCACAGTAGTCTAGATGGGGTCTTATCAAGGCTCGATAGAGAGGAACAATAACCTGCTTGTCTCTGCTTGTCAACGTATTCTTCAGCAACCAAGTGATTTGATGAGCTGTTTTGGTCACTTTTGCAATGTGTCCCCTAAATTTCAATTCCCTATCCACCAACACTCCTAAATCTCGTGCCTCATCAATTTCCTGGAGCAGGGTTCCACCAATGCAGTAAACTGCCACCAATCTTTTCACCCCAAAATGCATAACCTTACATTTTGCCACATTAAACTGACATCCATTCTCCTTAGCCCAGACCTCCAATCTCTCCAAATCATCCTGCAAAATTTTGACGTCATCTGCATTCACTATTGCCCTACCCAACTTCGCATCATCCGCAAACAAATGAACTGTTCCTCTCAGATCATTTCCTATATCATTTATGAACAAATTAAACAGCAGTGGTCCAAGAACAGATCCTTGTGGCACACCACTAGTCACAGGCCGTCTTGTGGACTCTACTCCCGAGTAAACCACTCTCTAATATCTCTCCGTCAACCACCCTCCTATCCATCTCACCAACCCTATGTCCATTCCCATATGCTGCAATTTACTGATTAGAATTCCATGTGGAATCCTGTCAAAGGCCTTGGCAAGGTCCAGTAGAATCACTGTAAACCCATTACCCTTATCCAGTTCAGCCGTCACTGTGTTATAATACGTGAGCAAGTTACTGAGGCATGACCTACCCTTCACAAAACCATGCTGTCCCCGATACAGTATCCCATTTTCTTCTATCCAATCTTGTATTTTCCTCTTGACTATTTTCTCTAAGACCTTGACAATGATTCCTGATATGCTAATCGGTCGGTAATTTACTACAGCAGTCTTGGAACCACCTTTATGCAGTGGAACTATTTTCCCCTCTTTCCACCCGCTCGGGACTAACCCAGACCCGAGACTCAAATTAAACAAAATGGTCAAGGGTACTGACAATTCTTTAGCTGCTTCTCGTACAACACGAGCTGGTATACCATCCAATCCCACAGATGTATTGACATTGAGGTTATGCAATAGACTACTCACCTCCACTTCATTAACCACAATTCCCGTATAATCTACTGGTTTATTCGTTTCTGCAATGTCACCACCTGGATGATATACTTTTGCAAAGTGCTCACTCAGTAACTCAACTATCTCAACTGATTCAGTTACCTCCCTACCATCGGCATTCTTTAAAATCAATCTGCCATGTACATTTTTCCTTTTACTTGCTACATATCTAAAAAACTGTTTAGGATTCTCTTTAGCCTGCATGGCCAATGTTCTTTCGTAATCCTTTTTTGCTTTTCTTACCACACTCGTCACCCTTCTGGCCTGCGCTTTATACTGTTCATGTGCCTGCCGGTCACCCTTCTCCTTAAATTCCCTCCATAGTTGTTTCTTTTTTTGCAACTCAAGCTTAATGGTGTTATTCATCCATTTAACCCCTACTTGATTTATTATTCGGACTCTAGGTATACAGTCAGCCATTGCTTCATGCAAGCACTTCTTAACTACCTCCCATGCACTATCAACTTCTAGTCCTTGCAGTTGTACATGCCATGGCACTGAACCAATCAAACTCCTAAGCTTGTCATACTTTCCAGCCCGATAATTCCACATGTACCCTGTCTTAATTGAAAATTCTACACCTTTAGCCACCTCCCAAGTTAAGACCCTATGATCACTCTCACTGATTGGTGGCAAGATTATGATGGTAGTTGCAGTTTGTTGTAGTTGGTGGAGACAGATAGCTGTAGAGTAGGCGCTCTTCCTAGTCTTTGGACTCCCTGGAGGTATTATGTAATAATAATAATAATAATAACATTAAGACTTGAATAGATATTATTGGTGGGCAAGTGAGTGGAACTATCAGTTCAATCATTTGGAGTGAGAGATTCTGAAATTTGGAAGGCAACAATGGATGCGAAGTGTACACTCGGTAGGGAAATTTTCTAGGGCATTGAGCAGACAAGAGATGTGGATGTAGTTGACAGTCTGTTATCACATCAGATTATGGCAACATGCAGAAATAAAAAAGTTATGGTTTCACTGAATAAGATGTTATATTGATTATTGTTTATAGATTTGGTGACATAGTGGTTAGGATATATATTAGAAAGGCCTAAAGACGACTAACTGATGTGTCAACTAGTCTGTAGAATCTGGGACATGAATGCAGATTGAGGGAATGCAAAGTCTCATGAATTGAAGGAAGAGAGGGGGATATGATTGAGATATTCATATTACTAAGGGGTTTGCTACCAGGTTGTGTAGAAGACAATTTTCATAGAATGAGAGGAGAATAGAAAATTGGCCATCCCCAGAAACTGTATAAGGAGTAAGGTGAATGTGGACACATTGAATGTGTTTAAAAATGCAGTTTGAGGAGTTTTGTGTATAATAGTGTGTACCTACTTCATAGTCTTTTGACTCCATGTAGGACTGGTAATAATAATAATAATAGTAAACTTCTTTTGAAGATAACAGCTACACAAGTTACACCCTAGCTGAATACTTTCATGAACTTTAAAATGCCTTATTATCTCTTGTCTTAATTCTATATCAGCCTGGCTTGTCTTCTCTGTTTCCACATTAATTCTTCCTTTCACTAATAGTTATATATCGTGGGCTGGTGGCGCAATGGTAGCAAGTCTGACTCCAGATCAGAAGGTTGCATGTTCAAATCATGTCCAGCTCAAATTCTTCCTTTTCAAGTAGGTTTATAAAGACTGCTGTATTGCCAGCTTATGTTTTCTTTGTTTTTTTTTCCAGCCTGGTTGGCTGAGTGGTTAGCGTATCTCCAGCCAAGAGGCTGCAGGTTCAAATCCCGCCATGAGTATAGATGTTTTTTTTGTAAAAATACTAGTAGTGGTTGGCAGTAGATGCTGTTGGTGTAGATGATGAAGGAAGTTACGGCAGGTGGAGATGGAGAGTTGTAGAGTAGGTACCCTCCCTCGATGAGTCTTTGGACTCCCTGGAGGGGTTATGTAATAATAATAATAATAATAATAATATCTATTACATCAGCTATAACTTTCTATGCTGAGTTGCTATATTTGACAGCAGGTCGTGGTTTAAAATATCTCCCAAGCAACAAAATGATTTATCTTCTGTTCCATCTATCAGAGTCAAAGCACAGTACTTGGTCCTCTATTGTTTAATTTGTAATCAATGATATAGGAAATGATCTGATGGGAAATATTCAGTTGTTTGCTGTTGATGCAAAACTAGGAAGAGCAGTAGTAAATGAAGTTATGTAGAAATCCTGCAGGATGACTTAAATAGACTGGAAGTATGGGCAAAGGCAAATTCCTGCCAGTTTAATGTGGCCAAGTGTAAGGTGATGATGCACTTTGGCAAGAGGAGATCACAAACTGTACTTTCTATGGTATCTATGGTATCAATGGTACTGAACTGCAGGAATAAGGTCAGAGACTTGGGAGTGGGGGATGACTGTGGACAGGGAGTTAAAGAGTTTAGAGTGCATATTGCAAACATAGCCAAAAGTGTGCAGGCAATGTGGTTATTGAAGAAGATGCTGAGAAAGAGGGATAGAGAAGTTGTTCTTCCCCTATATAATTCTTTAATAAAGCTACATCTGGACTACTGCATTCAGATCTGGACAACCAGATTCTGTTCTGATGAAGAAATGTGTCAGAGGATCCAGAGGTGAGTGACAAAGATTATGGCTCCATTAAACAAGCAAATTAGTGAAAATAACAGACATAATACGTTGGCCTGATGTCCTTACTTGCTTCAACTGTTTTTTTTTTTTTTTTTTAAAAACCAAACCACCAAAACTGTAGTATAACTTTCTATCATAAGCGTTGATACAATCCTATCACACTGCCAATATTTGATCCATGACTTCTAGGTGTTGAACTTTGGCAACAGGATTCACTTTTTGCTTTGCATAATATTTTCTACTTCCTACTTAGAAAGTATTTTTTTTTTTAATTTTGGCATATTTTCCATTTATAGTATAATGCTCTTTTAATATTACTTATTATTATTTCTATATTCAGTTAACACAGTTTACAGTCAAAGAGTAAAAAGAAACAGAATTAAATGTTTGGTTAGCAAATGAGTCCAATTTAGGATTTATCCAAAGGCCTAGGAATTGACTAGATATTGTCATAAAATGTGTGATGTTCCTAAAAGTGTTGTATTCTGGATTTGAGATGGAAGGCATAAGAGATCTTGGGATGATACCAGATGAGGATCTGAAATTTAGGGAACACATTGCCAAAATTGTGAGAACAACACAACAAATTCTGGGAATGATGTGAAGGACACTGACTTGTAGAAATAAGGAGATTCTTGTTCCACTGTATAAGGCTGTGATTAAGCCACATGGACTACTGTGCACAGATCTGGTCACCTGGTTTTCAAAAGGATGAAGAGATGTTGGAAAGGGTTCAGAGGTGACTGACTAAGGTAATTTCTGATCTCTGGAATGTCGAATATGAGAAAAGGTTAAGAAAATGCAATTTACAGAGTCTAGTGGATAGGAGGAAGATAGGTCGTATGATAAAGACTTACAAGTTAGTGAATGTAGTGAAATGTAGGATCAATGTTGAAGAGGTTTTACAGAAAACAGTGGGAGATCAGGAGAGAACTAGAGGTCATCCCTGAAAGCTGTATAAGGAGGGAGTGAGAAGCAGGTTTTTTGCATGCAGTGTTGTGAATGATTGGAATGCCTTGCCTGAGAGGGTGGTGTCTGTAGAGAATCTGAGTGTGTTTAAGGCATGGTACGATGAGCTGTGTGTGTATGACAAAAGGACCTACTAGATGCATCTTTAATTCCATGGGGGTATTAGGATAATAATAATAATAATAATAATAATAATAATAAATGGTCCACTGTCACTTCTTTATCTGTGCACAGTTGGTAATTGCTATTATTACACATCATGCCAATCTTTGCTTTTATCGCATCTGTTTAAAAGAGTAACTGTACCTAGTGCTTGTTCTTGAGTGGCAAGTGTCAGACCTTCTCTCTTTCTTGATGTTTCCCTGCTAAAGCCATTGCCAAGTTAAGTGACTATTAACTTCTCCTTCAATATCCTTCAAATATTGACCATGGCATGCGTTATTTTTCCAACCTTCTGATCTTTATGCCATTTCTTTCTCCTTGCACTGTTTTTTTTTTTTTTTTTTTTTTTTTTTGAATCTACTACATTCACTACTTTTTTTCTTTGTAAGGTTAATTAGCATATTTCTGTGCTTTCCTTCATGTAATCATTCAATGCTCACTTTTCTTCTTCTACTGTTTGTTTGACTTGTAAGAGACCATATCCTCCACTTTTCCTAGATATATATAACCAATCGACATCAATGCACAAATGCAAGGCATGATTCACTGTCATTAACATTTGTGTTGTTTACAATCAAGTGTATTTAAATCGATTTGTGTCCAGCCAATTATCTCTGCTGTGTATCTGATTACAGGGATGGCCTGAGTGTTTTGATTGCTGTTACTGTGTTGCCTCCATTCAGTTTGGACTTGAGAACTTTTCTAACTCTTTTAAGAGATTCAGACTGTTTTCTTTTTGCTTTCTGGACTTAAAAATGTCATCTGCCTCAAGAATTCCTAGGTATCTGTAGAATTCATTCTAGGGCAAGTTTTTAATTTTCTTTCTATCTGCAAATGTGATTCCTGTGCTACCTGTTATTTTCCCTCAAACTATGAAGAGTGTTGTACATCTCTCAAGTCCAATTTCCACACAAAAGTTTTCACTGAAGATTTGAAATGTATCGAGTAGTAACTCAATTTCTCTGGTTGATTTTCCATATAGCTTAAGATCATCCATGTGTAACAGATGTGATCTTATTCCTGCTTGTTTTTGATGTTTAATATACAAAGCTAGTGCTGTTTAGAATTAATGTTAGAGGAATCAGTTCCAGGATAAAACTAGAGGTGATAGTGAGTTACCTTGGAAAATTCCGCTCATGATATTCACTGTACCCAGATTGCCTAGTCTCAATTGAATGTTAGCTGAGATTTCCATATAATCATGACAATTTAGAGTGTGTTTATTTAGGAATTTAGGAATTTTCTGATGTTTTTACTCACTCCAAAAATTTCTAGACATTTTCTAATTGAAATATATGGGGAGGAGTCAAATGTTTTCTAATAATTAGTCCATGTCATATATATAAGTTGACATTTCATCTTTTATGAATTTTTTAAAATCATTTTGTCAATTAACAACTGCTTTTTTTGTTCCTCTGAAGTTTCTGCAACACCCTTTTGCTCAATAATCAGAAACAGGTGTCATGATAAATATTGACTAGTCAAAATTGCTAGAAGTCCAGTGAATAACTTAAATGTTATTGGGTGGCAATTACTCAGACACTTACAATTACCAGCAGCTTTTTCTTTGTTTTTCAAAATTAGAATTGTCCTTCCAGTTGTCATTCACTCTTCAGTTGGGCCTATGTGCAAAGACCCAACTTGTTGAGCCTGAGTACTGGGTCAATATTTGAGCCAAAACCCATGCATTTCATCTTTGCCTGGTGCACCCGAATTCTTTGCTTTCCAAGTGTTGTCTAATTGGTTTTTCAACATCTTTTATCGTTAGCATTTTTGTTATGCTCTTTTGATTGAGATACTTACTAATTCTGACTGAGATAACAGGATTAAAACTTGAGTTTTTTTCTTGGTTTATTCGTTGACCATATATTAATATATGATATACACAAATTGTCAACAAGCTATTTGTCTGGTTTCTTTAGGACAAGTATGATGGTACAATAACATTTGCTAGTACAAAAGAAGAATGGAGTAACACAGTCAAATATATTACAATTAAAACTGAAGCGTAACATCATAAACATAGAGCGTGGTGTCTCAGTCATTGTTTATTGAGCGCGTTGTACAGTTTTAGCGAAATGAAATTCTGGTAAGCTGAGTGAATTTATTAGATTTTTCCAGATGTCTTTCAGAATCATTTCTGTTTAGATTATCTCCCGAACGGAGTACAACCGCTGCTTCTTCAAGTTTCTACATCGAAAATCTTCTTCTATATAAGGCATGGAGCTGTTATCCTAATCGATGGTGTGGTTAGAGATCAAGAAGTGATGGGCTAATCCTTAAGTGTCTGTTCCATTGTTGTTCATGTCCCCTATATGTTCTTTTTTTTGAATTTCCAGGCTTCTTGATGTTTGGCCTATGTAATTTAATCCACAGGAACATGGGATGTTGTATACACCTGCGTATTTGAAGAAGGCATTAATGTCCTTAGGAGATCTTAAAATGTGGGGTATAGTTTTGACAGGTTTGAGAAGAACTCTGACGTTGAAAGACTCCATGAGTTTGGCTATTTTTGTTGAAACTGAGCCTGCATAAGGGATGACGATGGACGATGTATATTGCGTGACAGGAGGTTGTTGCTGTGGAGGATTTCTATAAAGAATCTTTTTGATTATATTTTTTGGGTAACTGTTGTTTACTAGTGTTTGAGATATGAGAGCGAGTTCATCAAGGAGATCTTTTTCTTCTGAGATAATATTGGTCGCTCTATTTTTAAGCATATGTATTATGCTGAGTTTTTGCGCAATATGGTGAGACGATTTGAAGTGCAGGTAATGTCCAGTGTAACAGCTCCATGCCTTATATAGAAACTTCAAAGAAGCTGCGGTTGTACTCCGTTCAGGAGAAAATCTAAACAGAAATCTAGATGTCTTTCAGAATCGTTTCTGAAAGACATCTGGAAAAGCCTAATAAATTCACTCAGCTTACCACAATTTCATTTCGCTAAAAACTATACAATGCACTCAAAAAACAATGACTGAGACACGTTCCATGCTTATGATGTTACACGTCGGTTTTAATTTTAATTTATTTGACTGTGTTACTTCATTCTTCTTTTTTACTAGCAAACCTTTTGTTATTGTACTACTTGTCCTGAAGAAGCCAGACAGAATAGCTGGTGAAACTTGTTGACAATTTGTGTCAACAAGTTCATTTATTATTATATGGTCAACGAATAAACCAAGAAAAAAACTCAAGTCTTAATGTTAAGTGATCAAATACAAAACAATAATCATAATACTAACAGGATCTGAAGTTATCATAGTCTATAAAGAATGCCAGACAAGAAAATCCCAAGGACCTGATGTTCTAGGGATAGAACCTTACTGTGAGGCCTGGGATTTTATTTTTCCCATTCTAGTTATACTGTTTAATTCTTTTCTTTCATCAGGACACATAGCAAGTGAATTTGTAGCAAGCCATACCATCCTCATTCCAAAACCTAATAGAAATCACCCTTAATCAGCAGCTTACCTTGGAAAATCCAAGTGTTGTCCAATTGGTTTTTCAACATGTTTTCAACATAATTTTTGAGCCTGTTATTGAAAATGCAGAAAAATATCTTGTTGTCAGTATTAGATAGAGAAATAGGCTCAAAGTGGGAATGAGATACAGGGTGTTCGGGATAAATTTGACAGTTTCGTAAGGAAAAAGAAAATCTTCTTTGTATCTATTAAATTTAATGAATTGACAAAAAAACATTACAGGCAGAGTTAATTACAATACTATCAACAAGATTTACTCAAAATAACCACCATTAGCATCGATCACAGCTTCAATTCTGCTTCGGAACCTCGAACAAGCTGATGCTACAGTCTCCCTGGGAAGGGCCGCAAAAACTGTTTTAATTTTATCCATTAACTGGGCTTTTGTATTACTGGAAGTGCGATTGGTGTCTTTTTCAACTGCGCCCCATACAAAATAATCCATGGGGTTAAGGTCTGGGGAGTTTGGAGGCCAAACATTTGGACTGGTGAAGTCGTAGAAATTTTCAGACAACCATTTTTGACTTTTCCCAGAGGTGTGGCAAGGGGCCGAATCCTGCTGCCATACATCGGCCTACCATTGGCTACCCTTGTTATCCAGGGCTTGACTACAGTTAGCAACTCCACGAACAAAGCCCGAATTCCAATGCCAGGGTTCTTCAACACCTGTTCCTGCAGATTTGCGAGGAATTCTGCTGTACGAACGCAATCAGATCGTCTGCTAGGGATCTTTCTTCTTGCTACATCCTCGTAGTCACCATTGCAAGTCTCTAGTTCATGCCTGATTGTTTTTACTGTATTCAGGGAGCATTGGGCAGCAGTCGTAATATCCTTATTTTGATGGCGGGCACGAATCATCATGATACAAGTTATTCTCTTCCATGATTCAGGTGGGTTCCAGCTATCCATCCTTTCTGACATCTTGTATATGAATGAAGAAGGGTCCAAACTTTTAAATGAAGAGAAGTGTGTGTTAATACATGTAACTTACGGAAAAATATAATTAATTATAAATATGTCAAATTTATCCCGAACACCCTGTATATAATTAAAAGCATGCAGGTGTATGGAGTTCCAGGCCAAGCAGTATAATTTAATCTGTTTTTGCTACATGATCTAATCCACCTTAGTTAATATGAAAAAGCAGTTGATGGCAGTGCCATCAGTAGACCTTAACTCAAGCATTTGATAATGTTCAGCATCCCTTTCTGTTCCATGTCCTCCAGCAAACTGGTGTAGGTAAAAAGCTACTATCCATTATCAAAGGAGCCTATGCCAATTCAACTACCCGCCTCCTAGTTAATGGGTTCCTGTCAGACCCGGTCAAAATTTGAAAAAGAGTCAAGCAAGGTTGCCCTCTTAGTCCATTGCTCTTTGCATTGGTTCTTGAACCTTTCTTACAGGAAGTCAATAATATACATGCTGTGTGAGAATAACAATTCCTTCAACTATAAAAGAAAATCAGCTATTAGCTTATGCCAATGATGTAGTGGGCACTTAAGGATAATGATTCCACATATATGCTTTTTGGTATTTTGGAAAAATTCAGCAACATTAGTGGATTAACTACTAATGCAGACAAAATGAAATTAAAAGTTTTTGGAAAGTGCAATCTTGGAGGCATTCCTTTTGGACCCTAAGAGAGAGAGAATCCCTCATTATACTTGGAATTCCCTTCTCCACTTACCCAATATTACCAGTTCAAGAACTTATATACAAGAACTTTGAAACCTTAGAAGACTGGGAAATAAGGCCACTTTCCTTTTCTTCTAAAGCCATAGTACACAAAACTATAATCTCTCCTGCTTAGCTGTACATAATAAATATTACAGACATCACAGAAGCTGAAGGAAATCAATTATATAGTAAGCCTCTGCAGTTTTTTTGGTACAGCAGATACCAAAAAGTTAAAAAAGGAATTTCTTCAACTATCAAAGAAGCATGGAAGATTTGGTCTTCAAGTCTTAAAGCAATAAAAGTCTTAAAGTCTTAAAGCTTTGAAGCAATACAGCTTCAAAAATTCATAAAATATTGCAGACAAATCACACATGTGCAGACCTTCTCTTGTACTACCTGGGTTTTCATCTTCCCTTGTTTGGAGTAAATGATTATAAAGGTCCAAAAGCTGAGATTGTTCATAAATACTACAACACTCTGCACTTAACTCTCAGTCTGCTACAACACTCTTGCATTGACATTCTTTCCGTTAAAAAAAAAGTAAAATATGGTATAAAGAAATCTTTAACTTCTTTTGGCACAAACTTCCACAGTTAGGTACTGTCAACAACACTTTGTTTCATAACTTATTGAAGTTCCAAGGATACTCTAACAGGATACCCTGCAATTCTCTTGCTTGGAGAATTGCAGCCTTCCAGTCAGTACCATCAAATGGAGGTATTTTAACATCAGCGATCCAATCTGTGAGATCTGTTACCGATTGGAAACAGTAGAACATGCATTCTACAGCTGCCCTCTTGCCCTGCATATTTGGAACAGATTATGTAATGTGTTGGGTATTCCATTATCCCACATTATGCAATATTCACCAGGGGGAGATAATATTCTGTCTATTCTTGCTATGAGGGTTTTTTAAATAGTTCCATCCTCTTAATTCAATATTGTCTTATAGCAGGGGTGTTCAACCTGTCGATCGTGATCGACCAGTCAATCGCGGAGTGATTTTTGGTCGATCTCTTGTGTATTCCTCCTTACTTACAAATTTAATTAAAACTGAAAACATAATATTTTATTTATCATTATTTTGTATTATTTTTAATTCACTTTAAGTATATTGCTACTGTTTATTTATTTTTCATTAAAATTGTCAAATCAATAATTTTCTTATAAGTCCGGGTAAATGAATTAATTTGGATCAATGGAAGTCAAACAGCAAGCCCGAGTGAATACGATTATAAGCAAAGTGTAAAAACTCAATTGTAGCTTAAATGTTAAATATTCCAAAGCACACATTGATTTTTTTACTTATGCTAAGTTCCATGTGAATATTGTAAAAAAATAAACTTTGTTTGTGTCAGTTTGTATTAGATGTTTTTGTAAATAACTCTTTTGAAGCTAACTGTATATACTGCTTTAATAAGAATATGTTAGAGTGTTAAAAACAAAGGCAATGTTTTTGTCGCTGAAGCTGTACAAGGTAGCATTAGAAAGATTGTTATTGAAACTTGTATATATATGAGAAAGGCGTGCAGGCTCTAAGTGTAAACATCTCCGAAATCAGTCAGAAAGAGTTCAAACAACTTTCCGATGGCCGGCAACTTACAATCAAAAGAAAGTGGAGGAGAACCAAAGGCATGCCAAACTTGAAACTTAAGATGAAAGACTCATACCGATTCTTTGGGGGTTGCCAAACTTCATGCAAGGTCTCAGAGGAGGCCTGATAAAAAGGGACTGAAGCAAGCAGAAGGGGTCCTGGTTCCAGAATTGCTGTCAGAGAGGAGGCTGCCCAGTCCAGAGTTGCCGTCAGAGAGACTGCCCGGATCCACGTCGCTTGAGAGAGGAGTTTCACGCTTCCAGAAAGAAGCTGCTCAGTTCAAGACGTCGCTATAGAGAAACTACTTCTAGGCCACAGACAAGGTTTCAAATTGCCGAAGAAAAGTTTCCGGGCCAGAGAGGGATCCAGTTAACAGTTGGCGGCAGTTCTAGCTGTTGAAACGGCAGAAAAAGAAGGCAGTCGTCCAGGCATTTTCGGCGAGCCCAAACAGAAGAGAAATGGCAAGGCAAATTTCCCGAAGCACCTTTGCTCATAAGTTTTTCTTTTCGCCGAAGGAGAGTAACCTTTTGCGGGAGCTGAATGAGCCCACAGCCCGCTACATTCCCGATGAGATGCAGTCGAGCCAAAATTTCCTGAAGAAGATCTGAGACTAAAGAATTGCCATAGAACTTTTAGTGAAAGACTTTTGATTGAATGTGAGGTACTGAGCCTTTGTAAGTTCAAAACTTTTATATTCCTGTTATAGTTGATACAAGAAACACTTTTAAGATATATGTTTAAGAATAGTGTTAAGAATATAATAATAAGTGGGATTAATAAATTCCATTAATAAAATGGGATTTATTATTCCCTTATTTAAATAGTGTTAAGAAATGTCCATAAGAGAATCAATTGGCATGTTAGAGGTTGATATCAAATGTGTAAAGATAACTTAACACAGATTTAGGTAACCTCTTTACAAGTAAGCTTACAGATTAATAACTAAAAATGAGTAAACTGAGAGTAGGTAACCTTATGTGTTAAAGAAAGTATTTAATGTTGAATAAAGTAGGTTCTAATTTTTGCTAAAGAGTTTTTATAGATGGATAGAGAAAGCAATCTCCCTAATGTTAAAATTATATATATTTCATAGTAATGTAAATAACTGTCATCTGACTTTCTTGTTAAAAGAGTGCTGCCTGTTTGTTTATTTACAACTGCACTGTTTCTAAAATAAATCGGACTTGTTGAACAGGAATCTAAGTGAGTTGGCCATAGCGTGAAATTAAGAAAAAGAATAGACCACGACTGTTTGTGAAAGTTTTAATGTATGAATTTGTGTTAGAGAAAGAGAGAGAGAAATCTACCAGCCATATATTTGAGTTCTTTTTGCTAATCAAAGATATTAATGGTGCAGTCTCATTTTAAATAAATTTTCTAATATCTTAGGCATAAGACTCATAATGCGAAAGGTAGATAAACAAAGCACATAATAAGATAAACAAGAGAGATTCTGAGAGAGAGAGAAAGCGCGCACAGCAAATTAGAATAACAGAGAATAAAGTACAGAGTAAAATACATCAGAAGTAATTAATAGAAATTACAAGTATACAAAGTTAAATAATAATAAAAGTTTACAATGTTGCAGTAATGACTGGATAGCAAAAGTAGATGTATAACAAAAGCATATCGTATGCGTTTCGTTTAATTTGAGGATAATCAAGAGTGCATCAAAGAAATCGAAGACGTACAAAGCATGGGAAACGGATTTTTTCTTTACAATGGTAAATGGAAAGTGTTGTTGTTTGAGTTGTAATTCATCTGTAGCAATTCCAAAAAAAGATAATATTGAGAGACATTTTCAATCGCTACATGCAAAATATGATGAAGATTTTCCCCAAAATTCCGAAATACGTAAATCAAAAATTATAAATTTAAATTTAAAAGCAGAAGTTTGTGTTGTTTCAAATTCATCAAATGCCGAAAAAATGTCTTCTCCCCTAGTCCTTCCCAATAATAGTATAATTTTCAAAGGCTTTTCTTTACAATAAAGTAAAGAAGAACCTTTGTTCTTCTTTACTTAGGACAACAAAGGACTTTCTGAACAACAAAATATGATTTCAAAAGTAATAAATAAACCAATATCAGTCATTATTGCATCTTTGAAAGTGTGTCATTTATTAGCAAAAGCAAAAAAGCCTTATACTGATGGAGAGTTAATAAAAGAATCGTTTCTTGCAGCAGCAGAATCTTTATTTTCTGACTTTAAAAATAAAAATGAAATCATTTCGAATATTGAACATTTACAACTTTCCAGAACAACCGTTATGAGAAGAGTTGAAATTTTAAGTGACGATCTGAATACTCAGTTAATGTCAGACATTCACCAGTGTGTTGCGTTTTCATTACAATTTGAGTAATCAATTCGATTAATCAAATTAACTGAGCAATATCTTCACTGATATTTCAAGATTATTCAAGTAAAGAAGAACCTTTGAAAATTATACCATTATTGGGAAGGACTAGGGGAGAAGACATTTTTTCAGCATTTGATGAATTTGAAACAGCACAAACTTCCGCTTTTTAAACTTATGTCTATTACTACTGATGGTGCTCCTGCAACGATAGGTAATAAATCAGGCTTCATTTCATTATGTAAAAACGATGACAAATATCCAGATTTTTTAACATACCACTGTATTATTCAACAACAAGTACTGTGTAGTAAAAGATTAAACACAAAATATGGTATGGTTATTGCATTTAAAATTGTAAATTCTGTTTGAGGAAAAGCCCTGCAATGGCGGTTATTTAAATTACAGGCAGATGATGATAGCGAAATTGTACAATAATGTTCACTGGCTCAGCAGAAGTCAATTTTTAGAAAGATTTCTTGTATTAATTAACGATATAAAATGCCAAATTTCACATTAATTTTTTTTTTAAATCAACCAGCATTTCCTGTAACTTGTGAGTTTGTAATCAATCTGTTGTTTTTTCTAACTTTGGTTTTCCAAAATAGAGAAATAAATATTTTATTCCAATATATTTGTTTTTTTGTTGTATTAAAATAATTAAAAGTGATAAATAAATTTTTAAATACACAAATAAAGTTTTTAGTTGTGTATTTTTTTTTTTGTTGTTGTTTATTTGTGCGTAATCAGATATCAGGTTGGGGGAATGTGATCAATATAAGAGAGTAGATCACCGAATAACTTTTTATAGAAAAGTAGCTCGCGTAGTAAAAAAGATGGAGCACCACTGAATTATAGTCAGTTGCAGGGATGACTGAAGGGCAATCCAAAGCAGAACAAATTCAAGGCGGTTAACTCAGATAAGGCTAACCAGCTGGATATCAGTCATCTTTGCGCTTTAGTTTCAATTGGTTTTTTGATTGTTCATCTGTATGAGATTGGTGAAAAAGGAAAACCGATAGCCTTTGGCAATATGATGATATAAAAGAGCAGGGATGTCAGTTGCAGGGATGACTGAAGGGCAATCCAAAGCAGAACAAATTCAAGGCGGTTAACTCAGATAAGGCAACCACCTGGATATCAGTCATCTTTGCACTTTAGTTTCAAATGGTTTTTTGATTGTTCATCTGTATGAGATTGGTGAAAAGGAAAACCGATAGCCTTTGGCAATATGATGATATAAAAGAGCAGGGATGTCAGTTGCAAGGATGACTGAAGGGCAATCCAAAGCAGAACAAATTCAAGGCGGTTAACTCAGATAAGGCAACCACCTGGATATCAGTCATCTTTGCGCTTTAGTTTCAAATGGTTTTTTGATTGTTCATCTGTATGAGATTGGTGAAAAAGGAAAACTGATAACCTTTGGCAATATGATGATATAAAAGAGCTGAGGGCTTTTCTCTATCTCTCATACTATCTATTTGTCTTTTCTTTCTCCTAATACTATTGTATTAGGCACTCTTGTACCCCTATACCAAATACTCTAGGCCTATGGTTAGCCTTTACTTCTCCACCTTAATAAAGGTCGAAATTGGGCTGGGTAGTGACCCTTCTCATAATGCATAGCATTATACATGTCTGAAAGGATATGTGCATTGCATTATGGGATACTAAGGCAAGTGATGTGAAGTCAGCCTCTATATACGAGTTGCCCAGTCCTGAAGTTACTTCAGGTGCAAACTTTGCTTGCATACACTTGGATAAAGGATTAAACCAAGAATATAATTTCATCATCATCATCATCAATTTCCTGATATGTAACTTCAAGGGGTGTTCAGGCTACTATGACATCTTTGCGTGGAGGGTGGTTGAACCTTGGAATGCATTGCCTGAGAGAGTGGTTGGAGTGGGGACGGTTAATGGGTTCAAGGAGTAGTATGATAGACTTTGTATTTCCTAAAAACGACCTCCCACAATGATTCTTTTGACTCCATGGAGGCCTGGATAATAAGCTCCTTTATGCAAAGGAATTATTTTGCCCTCTTTCCACTCCCTTGGAAATCTACCAAAGGTGAGACTTAAATTAAAGAGCCTAGTTTGCTAGATCCCTTACACATTCTCGTAAAATGTGAACTGAATATAAAGCGAACTGGATAGTTCTTTATCAACATCTGCTTTTCGCAAGCCTACCTTTTCAGGTTGGTATATCCATCAGACTTTGGCTCCTCATCCCTCACAAAATGTAGCTTTATTAAATGCTTTCTTTCCAGAGCTCACATTATCTGTTCTTTGTCTAATTTACTTCAATAAGAAATTTTTATAATTAAAGAAACTGGCATTCTCGACAGTTACAACCCCCAAAAAAGAGAAAAGATTATTAACCATTTTTCATGATCCTCCACTAGAAGAGAAGACTAGCCTAGAATCACCATCTGATAAATTAAAGGCATTTCAGAGTATAGTTGTTGTTCCTTAAGGAGGTTTAATTTTCAAGAACTTTCAAGCTTATAATTTGAATTAGTTTATCGTTACCTTCTCAAAAAAGAAAATTCTTTCTGTACTGCTATCTGAAGTCTAATCATCCCATGCAACTGCAAGTTATTCTCCTATGGACAAACAGGCCAACCTGTTTCTATGCACCTTTCTGAACAGCATTGTTACATTTCCTCCAAGAAATTGAACAAATTGTGTCTAGCAGAAGATGGGATTACTAATATTAGCCACAGGATCCTTCAGAATGACACCAAATTACTATATTGATGTTTTGATTTCCAACTCTATTACACTGATCTCCACGCAAAGAAACTACTCCTCACCCTCTTACGCACAGCCTCCTTTCGTAACTTCCAGGGATGGCCTCTTGTCATCGTTCCTTCCCGCTGTTCCACCAAGTGAAAGAACTCTCCAATGTCTACTCTGTAACTGCCTCTCAACAGTTTAAAAGTCTCGATCATATCACCTCTCCTTCTTCTATCCACCAAACTCTGCAGTCCACATTCCCTCAGCCGATCCTCATAACCAAAATTGTACGGTCCTGAAACCATCTTTGTCATCCGTCTTTGTACCCTTTCCACAGTTAATTTATCCTCTTCAAGTCCTGGGGACCAAATCTGAGAACAATAGTCTAAGTGTGGTCTGATCAGGGCCTTATACAATGAAATGATAACTCTTTTATCTTTGCAGGTCAGCGTCCTTCTCAGTATTGAAGCAATCCTCTGAGTTACCCTTACCGCCTTTGCAATATGCTCCCTGAATTTCAGTTTTCTATCAATCATCACCCCCAGATCTCTTGTCTCCCCTACCTCCTCCCACACAGCAGACCAGAATTATAGACCAGAATTCAAGAATGGTTGAATAAGAATATGATACTCTATGAGGGAGAGGCAACATGGCTTTGTGAAGGATCAGACAAGACTTAGTAACTGACTAACTTTTTTTTTTTAATAGAGGGTCAGCTGAGTTGAATATCTTTTGCTACTACCCATGATGACTTACAAAACTTGTAGAATTATATTTGTTTATTTTATTAAATTCATTATTTATCTAAAAACATGTGGTCTCAATGCTGAAAGCTTTTTACAAAACCAACTAATTTTAACAAGGTCATGCACTATTCCTCTTTATTCCTGATACTCCTTGTATAAACATAACTATTTTCCCCTTTCCCACATTCACACCATTCATCGTCATATTATTCTAGAGACATTTAGTCAGGAAAGTAGTATAGTACTGTTTGTATGTGGGGTAAGAAACAATTGATTTGAGTGTGTGTTTGTGTGTGTCAGAGATAATGAAACAGAAGAGTGTGACATGTAGAGATATATATATGCATTGCTGATATTTTGGCAGGGACTGCCAAATATGAAATAAATAATGGTGGTATGAGTAGTAGACTAAATTTAGGGATGACATGAATAGAAAAAACAAAGATAAATGTATGAAGAAAATCAGAATTGTCCTTCCAGTTGTCATTCACTCTTCAGTTGGGCCTATATGCGAAAGGCCCAACTTGTTCAGCCTGAGTACTGGGTAAGTATTTGAGCTAAAACCCATGCCTTTCATCTTTGCCTGGTGCACTCCAATTCTTCACTTTCTTTGCTTGACTTTGGATCATTTCTGTGGTTATGACATGGTCTTCCATTCAAGTGTTGTCCATTTTGTTTTTCATCATCTTTTATCGAGTTAGCATTTTTGTTATGTTTTTTTGGATTATCCCAGAGCTGCTTCCAAAGCTTTTGCATTCAGGTTTGAGCATTCATTTCAGATTTCCATCAACATTTTATTAAAATTGCTGGTGTTTATTCTGGAACTTAATGCTTTGCCTATATTGACTTATTCTGCTTTCATAGAATGATCTTTTTGCTGTGGCTACAGGTCTTTGTTTTAATTCTTCTGAAACTTCAGTTATCAAATTTGTTTCAAGGTTGTATCGCTTCACCTGACTGTTCTTGAGCTTCATGTTTAGATTTTCCTTGTTTTTAATTCTTTAAATTGCTAACATCTGCATGATGTTTGTTAATTTAATTTCCATTTTTTAAATGTAATTTCCATTTTGAGTGCCTCTTTTTTTCATTCGCCTGTTTTAATGTAGAACCAAGTTCTTTTGTAACTATAACTGCAGCACTATGCATCATCTGATTTGTTTCTCTAACTGTTTTTGTAGGAATTTTATCTATTGGCAAGTTGGTATTCCTCAATATTGCAGACAGGTTTTGTCTTTGTGTTTGTTTCATTGTTGTAGTTGCTGTTTTTCTCTGGTTCTCTGCATTTGTTCTACAATCATACATCTTAGTTCTTTTTTAAATAACGAAACCTGTGCTGCGTTCATAATTAAAAGAAACACACGTATTAACCACAGTGAAAATTATTTAATTGTAAATATTTCATCCTAGGTATCTTAGGACATCATCAGTACAGTATTTAAACAATAATATATTGTTTAAATACTGTATGTTATTCCTGTTTAAATACTGTACTGATGATGTCCTAAGATACTTAGGATGAAATATTTATAATTAAATAATTTTCACTGGTTAATACATGTGTTTCTTTTAATTATCTTAGTTCTTGTTGTTTAGTATTTAATCATTTGGATTATTTTTATTCAAGAAATTTACCTGAACTATATGAGGCCTCATGTGAACTATATGAGGGTGCTCGTGAGACAAACGTAGCAGCGATGTATAAGCAGAGCTCCAGATTCAGATAAGTTATTCTTGAAATAATTAATTGTATATGAGTGTTTGTTTGAGTAAGAGCTGCTATAAAAGTTGTGTGCTACTAGTATTATTAGTGTGAGGGATATTTTGTCTAGACTTAATTACAAATTCGTCATTATTAGACCTTAGAGTAGTAACCAGCAGAGGAAAGATGGTGGTGGCTTTGTCATTGCATGACTTTAACTTAGACTTCAGTTCTTTCATGAAGTGCGAGGCATGCTACATGTACTCGT
Organism: Typopeltis vanoorti; assembly: GCF_054136105.1. Lineage (NCBI taxonomy): Eukaryota > Metazoa > Arthropoda > Arachnida > Uropygi > Thelyphonidae > Typopeltis > Typopeltis vanoorti. The sequence continues at coordinate 20,441,628 of NC_143567.1, read as the reverse complement.
TTGATTACATAGAGGATTTGTGGATATTTAGGGCAGATGGTAGGAGGGTGTGTGCGAAGTGTGAGCTAAACGAGGATTTGAAGAGTTAATATGAATTTGATGACAAAAAGTGTTAGTAGCGATAATGTCACGGGAAAATGAGTGCTTTGTTCGAAAGAGAAGGATGGTGTGAAAGAAAGGCGAAAAATTGTTAAAAAAATCATTTAAAAAGAAAACGAGTGATTTGAAACCGCAATGGATGGTAAAAAGGATGAAAGTGAGGCGAATGTGGCAGAAGGCAACGAAATTGAGAGAATGAATGAAACTGGAAATAGTGTGATGCAAGATTCGAAAGCTGGAAAAATCAAAAGAATGAATGAAACCGGAAATAGTGCGACACAATGTTCGAAAGTTGGAAAAATCAAAAGAATGAATGATAGTGAAAGTTGGACGCATGGACTGAAAGTACAGAAACTCAAAAGGATGAATGAGAGTGAGAGTGTGAAGCGGGAGTCGAGAGTTTTCGAAAATTAGACAGATTGAATGACAGAGAGAATGTGATACGAGATTCATAAGTTGAGTTGGCTAGGATGAGGCAAGAGATGAAATGGATGTGAAATGAAATTAAGAAAATTCAGGTGAAAATGATTAAAACAAATCATGTTGGTACGAAAGAGTTAACGAAAGACAAGCAAGTGGCATTGTATGGCGAATCCATTATTAAAGGTGTGCTGGATGAGAGGATGCACAAGGTATGTTTTCCAGGCAATGAAATGATTAGAGTGATTGAGGCATTGGATATGAGGAGGGAGCGAACAAAGGAGTTGATGGTTTTAATAGGTACGAATGACTTGGCAGAGGACAAAGAGCACGTCAGTATGGATATCAGGAGGCTCCTTAGACAGATAAAAGAGAATAGTGTGACAGGAAGGGTAGTAAGCATGTTGCCGAGGTGTGACAGTGGTGACATGAGGCAGAGAACAAGGATTATTATTATTATTATTATTATTGTTCCGGGAAACTCCAAGGAGTCGACAGACTCATCGAGGGAGGCCCTAACATCATGTCGAGAACAACTATTCAACATTCACACAGTATCTATCATACCTTGCCTTGAACTCATTCACGGTCGTAGCACCCACAACAGACTCTGGAAGCTTATTCCACTCATTTACCACTCTCCAAGTAAAGAACCTAGCTCTAACACCCTTGTCAACCACACTCTTGCCCAGCTTCCATGCATGGCCCCTAGTCCTCCCACCACCAGTCATATTTTCAAAAATATCTTCTGGATCAATCTTATAAAAACCCTTCAGTAATTTGAATGTCTCAGTCATATCACCCCTCCTTCGCCTATCGTCCAACTTCTGCAACCCACAAATCTTCAACCTATTCTCATAAGGTTCATTCCACAGACCTGCTATCATCTTGGTCACTCGTCTCTGGACCCTCTCCACTTCCTCCCCATCACGAAGAAACCCTGGTGCCCATAGCTGGGCACAGAAGTCCAGATAGGGTCTTATCAAGGCTTGATACAGAGGAACAACAACTTGTTCGTCTCTGCATGTTAAAGTATTTTTCAGAAGCCAAGTGATTTGGTGAGCTGTTTTAGTTACTTTTGCAATGTGCCCCCTAAACTTCAACTCCCTATCCACCAACACTCCCAAATCCCTGGCCTCATCAATCTCCTGGAGTATGATTCCACCAATGCGATATACTGCTGCTATTCTTTTCACCCCAAAGTGCATAACCTTACACTTTGGCACATTAAATTGACATCCATTTTTCCTAGCCCAGTCCTCCAAACTATCCAAATCATCCTGTAAAATTTTGACATCTTGTGCACTCAAAATTGCTCTACCCAACTTTGCATCATCAGCAAACAAGTGAACACTTCCTCTCAGATCCTTTCCAATATCATTGATGAACAAATTGAAAAGGAGTGGTCCAAGAACAGAGCCCTGTGGCACTCCACTAGTCACAAGACGTCTTTTAGACTCCACTCCTGAATAAACCACTCTTTGATATCTCTCCTTCAACCACCCTCTTATCCATCTCACCAACCCTATAATCTATACCCATCTGCTCTAGTTTACTGATTAGGGTTATGAATGATATGTTAGCTGAAATGTGTAAGGAGAAAGTAATACAGTTTGTTAATGTGTGGAATGTGTTTGAAGGATGAAGTGAACTATATAAGAAAGATGGACTGCATTTGAGTGGTTATGGTGTGATTCGCTTGGAGGGAGACTGCTGCTGGAAGGTAGAGAAGTAAGTACAGAGAATGAATCAGATCAAGTGGGAAGTAATGTGTAAGAGCAGGAGAGATTGAAGAGGTGGTAATGAATGAGGAAGTGAGTGACATCTATCTATCTATCCCACTGGCTTTAACAGGCCTTTAAGGCCCACAACCTTCCAAGCATGCTTGGATTTCGTAACCGAAATACGAGGATAGAATGGTCACTCCTATGCCTCAAGGTATTCTTGGCTGTATCCGTGTGTGTTCACGGGGCCGGTTTGCCTGCTTGCGGGATGAAAAACGCCAGATAAACTGGCGGGAAAAACCCTACTGCCCGCGCCCAAGACCGGCTAACTTGGCTATGGCTGAGGAAGATCCTTCAGCTCCTCACGTCTCCGACGGGAATCGAACCTAGGACACTCCTTCCCCAGGCATATGGTTGCGAAGCGCAAAGCCACTAGGCTAACCGCGCGGACGAAGTGAGTGACATGAGTATGGAAAATGAGAGAATGAGTGTGCAAGAGGAACAGGGAAACTGGGCGCCTCAGGGTGGACAGGGGTACACATCGTGAGAAAGGTGGATGCTCCAAGAGGATGTGAAAGCATGTGTAGACAGGAAAGGAATGGGATGACCTGGGATCAAGAAGAAGCAGTTGGAATTCAAGTAGGTTCAAAAATGAATAGGCAGAAAGGGAAATGGCCCCAGTTGAGCATGGAGAGATCACATCGAATGAGGGATATCAGTGGTATACAAATCCTAGAAGTGTAAGAAACAAGGCAGATGAAATAGTTGCACTAATTGAGTCTGTTCACCCAAAAATTGTTGGAATAAGTGAGACATGGTTAGATGAGGACGACATCCTAACAGGAATAGAGATGGAAGGGTATGATGTGTTTTGTGAGGATAGAAGGGGTAAAAAAGGAGGGTGAGTGCTATTGACAATAGAGAAATAGTTATGTCCATACAAAGTAGAGATTCAAGAGGGGAAATAGTGCCAGTGGATTTGAGGCAGTATGGTGTGAGATAGAGGTGAATGGAATGAAATGAAATGCTTGGTTGGATGTTGATATAGAGCAGATAATGTGGATATTAGTGATAATGAAATGTATGATCAAATTAGCCAAGCAAATAAGAAAAGCGTGATCATTATGGGCAATTTTAATCATGGCAATATAGACTGGAATGATGAGATAGCAACTAGAAGTAAAAAAATGAGTTTTTGAGGGACACCTACCTCAGACAGTATGTAACTGAGGACAAATGAGAATTGAGGGTCTTGGACTTGACTATCCTCGCATCAAATTCATGTTAGATAAAGAATCTCCACCAGGTATCTCCTTTCTGGATTTACACATCCAAAGAAAAGAAGATGGTTCCATCTCTACTTCTGTCTATTACAAACCGACATTTTCAATTCTCTACATTCACAATTCTTCTGCTAATCATCCATCTCAAAAATTTGGCATATTAGTAACCAGAGCACACAAATTCTGCACCTCTGAAGAATCTCTAAACAAAGTATTGGAAATAATCAAAAATACAGCCATACAAAATGGATACAACCTTAACACAACTAAAAAAATCATCAGTCACTTCCCCACACATCAACCTAGACAAGAACAAGTTTGTAGGATTCTTATACCTTATATTCTTCTTCTTCTTCTTCTTATTATTATTATTACCACCCCAACACCTCATGGAGTCAAAGACTCATCTGGGAGGTCCTTTTATCACACACACACAGCTCATCATACCATGTTTTAAACACATTCAAACTCTTTGCAGACACCACATTCTCAGGCAAGGCATTCCAATCATTCACAATTCTGCATGAAAAAAACCTGCCTCTCACTCCCCTACTCACACTCTCTTTATACAGTTTCAAGGGATGACCTCTGGTTCTCCCTTGATCTCCCACTATTCTCTGTAAAACTTCCCCAACATTGATCCTATAACAACCCCTTACCAACTTGTAGGTCTCTATCATATCTCCCCTCTTCCTTCTCTCCACCAGACTCTGCAAATTACATCTTCTCAATCTTTCCTCATACTCGACATTCCAGAGTTCAGAAACTAAATTAGTCAGTCTCCTTTGGACCCTTTCCAACATCTCGTCATCCTTCTGAAAACCTGGTGACCAAATCTGGGCACAATAGTCCATGTGTGGCCTAATCAAAGCCTTATACAACGGAACAAGAATCTCCCTACTTCTACACGTCAGTGTCCTCCGCATCATTCCCAGAAGCCTTTGTGTTGTCTTCACAATTTTGGCGATGTGTCCCCTAAATTTTAGATCCTTATCCACTATCACCAACAGATCTCTTATTTCCTCTACCTCCAACAGTATATTCTCACCAAGCATAAATTCTGCATCCCATCTTTGTTTTCCAAATTTTAAAACCTTACATTTTACAACATTGAACTCATATCCCCATTTCCGTGCCCAATCACTCAATTTATTCAAGTCTTCCTGTAAGGCCACAACATCTTCACTACTCTTTATGGTTCGTCCCAACTTTGCATTATCTGCAAACAACTGAATATCTCCATCCAAATCTTCGCAAATATCATTAATATACAAGTCAAACAGCAATGGACCTAAAACAAACCCCTGAAGCACTCCACTCGTGACTTTCCTTTTCCTGGATATCACTCCCCCATACACAACTTGTTTATACCTATCAATAGCCAGTCTCCAATCCAATGCCCCAATCTAATATCCAACCCCATCTGCTCTAGTTTGACTGCCAACCTATCCTGAGGTACTCTATCAAAAGTCTTTGCGAAATTGAAGTCTATTACTGTGTATCGTTTTCCTCTGTCCAAGGAAGCAGTCACTTTATTGTAATAAGTAAGTAGATTATAAAACATGACCTCCCTTTAGCAAATCCATGCTGTCCATCAAAGATAATACCATTGTTATCAACCCAACTCTGGATCCTAGTTCTCACAATCTTCTCCAACAACTTAACCACAACACCTGACACACAGATAGGCTTATAGTTTGATGCTTGTGTTCAATAACCTCCTTTATGAAGTGGCACAATCTTGCCCTCCTTCCACTCCTTAGGAACTTGATCGAGTGCAAGACTCATATTAAAAAATTATGTTAAGGCAGATGTGAACTCCCTGGCATATTCTTTCAGAATATGTGGTGATACATTATCAAATCCCACAGCCTTATTAACATCTAGTTTACTCAACTCCCCTACAGTCAGTCTCTCCTCCCCATCATCAACTGCTCTCAATCTCTCCCTGAAGTCACATTCACAAGATTGAAAGATCTTTATGAACTGCTCATTAAGTATCTCCACCACACACATTCTGCATCAGCTGTCTTTATACCATTTTCTCCAATCATTGTCATCCTTCCATAATTATTCTTTCTTTTGCTGGCTACATATCGAAAGAACTCCTTAGGATTATTTTTGGCTTCATTAGCCAACTGCTGTTAATACCTCTCTTTAGCTACCCTCACCAACCAAGTCACCCTCCTTGCTTCGTCTTTGTAGACCTCATGGAATTGGTTATTTCCGCTTCTCTTATGCTGCCTCCACAATGTCCTGTTTCTCTGTATCACATGCTTAATCTCTTTATTCATCCATCTCACACCCACCTTATTTAACCTTCTCACCCTTGGAATACATTTAGACAATGCATCTACTAAACAGTTTTTGAAAATCTCCCAAGCTGCATTGATCTCTTTTCCAGCTAACTCCTCATTCCACACTACACCTTCAAGCTGTCTCCTGAGCTCTTCATAATCACCCCCTTGTAGTTCCACATATACCCTTTTCTCACAGAGGTCCTCGCACTGCTGGCAACCACCCAGGTAATCACCTCATGGTCACTCTCACCAATTGGTGGATGATTTGACACCTCATTTACAATTACATCCGCTGATGAGATGACCAAATCCAAGACCCTCAGTCCTCGTGTGCCCTCTGTAACATACTGTCTGAGGTAGTTATCTCTCAAAAACTCATTTTCTTTACTTCCAGTTGCTATCTCTTCATTCCAGTCTATATTGCCATAATTAAAATCACCCATAATGATCATCCTTTTCTTATTTGCTTGGCTTATTTGACTATACATTTCACTATCACCACCATCCACATTACCTGGTCTAACAACATACCACCAAGTAATTGATTCCATTCACCTCTATCTCACACCATACTGCCTCAAAACCACTGGCACTATTTCCCTCGTGCATCTCCACTTTATATGGACATAACTCTTTCTCTATCATCAATAGTACTCCTCTTCCCTTTTTACCCACTTTGTCTTCACGAAACACATCATACCCTTCCATCTCTATTCCTGTCAGGATGTCATCCTCTTCCAACCATGTCTCACTTATTCCAACAATCTTTGAGTGAACAGACGCAATTAGTGCAACCATTTCATTTGCCTTGTTTCTGATACTTCTAGCATTTGTATACAAACACTACAGCTCATTTCTGTATCTACAGCTAGTTCCACTGATACTACCACTCACTTGATGTGATCTCTCCATGCTCAACTGGGGCTATTTCCCTTTCTGCTTCTTCATTTTAAACCCCTTTTCAATTCCAGCTGTTTCCTCTTGATCCCTGGTCATCCCAGCCGTTTCCTGCCTATACATGCTCACCTCCTCTTGGAGCATCCACCTTTCTCATTCTGTGTACCCCTGTATACCCTGAGCCTCCCCGTTTCCCTGCTCCTCTTGCACACCCATTCTCTCATTTTCTATACTCATACCACTCACTTCCCTATTCATAACCACCTCTTCAATCTCTCCTGTCTTACTCTCCCGCTCTTCCACATCACTTCCCACTCAATCTGATTCATTCTCTCTATTCACTTCTCTACCGTCCAGCAGCAGTCTCTCCAAGCGACTCACACCAAAGGCATCATATCAAAGGCATCTCCGAACATCTTTCAAAAGTTATGAAGAAATCAAACTTGCTGCTACCTACAAACCAATCAACCAGATCTATAACTTGTTATCTTCTCCTAAAGACAAACCCTCACCTCTGATTCTGCCTGGCATGTACAAGGTTTCATGCTACTGTAAATTGTTGTACTGTAGACAGACAGGCCGATCTGTTCATAAACGCATTTTGGAACATCAAGGCTATATCCGTCTTATTGAACCACAGAAATCTGGCCTCGCACAACATGGAGTTGAAAACCCAAACCATAGGATTCATTGGAAAAAGACCAAACTTCTACATAGATCTTTATATAAACATGAATGTTAATATATAAAGAAAGTGCTGTAGCCCTACTTCACAGACCAAATCTAAATGATAATGATGTTCTTGCTATTCCTAAAGTATGGGAAATTGTCATACAAAACTGTGTAAAATAATTTTTTATATATGTTATCTTATTTTAATGTAATCTGTTTTTTTCCCCTCCAGGTATATTTTAATTTAATTCTATAACACGCTACTGCACGCATATTGGGATTCCATTGTAATCATGAACCCTAACTGTATGTTATTTCTAGTATTGTTTGAAAATTAACTGTACTGACGATGTCCTTTGATACTTAGGATGAAATATCTATTTATTAAAACTTATTACTGTGGTTATGACGGTTGTTTATTTAGACAACTCTCTGTAATTTTTCAAAAAAGCATTGCACTTTAAACGTTAAAAAAAAATTAACCTTGGCAAATTTTGACACCATGGTGAGCCTTGACAGTGTACCTTTGAAAGAGACACTTAGCCTGATTAAGCCATATTTCTCTCTTATATAATTCAAGTTTGCCATTTATTCTGGTTATTTCATTTGCAAAGTAAAAATGTAGAAACAGCTGGATGAGACCACTATAGGTTATCTTCTCTCTACTCCCCACCACCACCACTGATCAACTTCTAAATGGAATATTTGGAAAACCAAATTCACTGTAGATAAAGAAAATAACTGTCTTCCCTTTCCAAATACACTAGTGACATGACTTCCAAATAGCTCATTGTCCTTTTCCATTTATAGAAAAGGAAACCCATGCAGAGTAAAGTATTTACATGCACAGTCACACCATCACCCATCACAACAGTATGACATCCTCAAAACACTTACTCACCTAGCCATAGCTACTTGTACCAATGTACAAGTAACAGCCCTTGAAACTGAATTCAGCGACCTTTGTAACACCTTTTAGCCAATGTCTATAGCATATATAAAATAGATAAAATACTACATGCAACCAGCAAGTAGTATGTAGTACTACATACTACATACTACTTGCTGGTTGCATGTAGTATTTTATCTACATGTTGCATGTAGATAAAATACTACATGCAACCAGCAAACAGGATCACAGTAAAACTATTCTAACCTCATATATTATGAGCACATCAGAAAAGATAGAAGGTTCTCTACAAATATGATGTGCGGTGTACATGCTACTTTTAAACCACCCATGCAGCTAACTACCTTCATCCACTCTTCTAAAGATCGATTTTATCTTCTTACACATCCTGGAGTGTTTAAAGTTCCTTTTTCCTGCAGTTTGGCCTACTTTGGATAGACTGCTAGAACAGTTAACATCCACCTTGAAGAATACAACAATTACATCTGTGATCATCTTTATGGCAATTGGGACTGGCAGATCATGCTCTGGGTATTCCTTCACATAGGATTAAATGCAAGAAGGCATCGGTTTTAAAGTTGCTATAGGTCTGAATGACTATTTTTGGAATCAGCCTAATCTCTGAAGCACCGTCCCCCACACAACCATAACAGATATGGTTGCATTAATTTGCAAAAGATCTCGGCAGCAGTCATTGTAAGACCAGGTAGTCTGACTTCTCCAATTTAACTTTATAGTTATCTGACCAAGCAAGCATCTTGTTAGGACATTAGTTTTTGTTTCAGTTACATGTGAATTGTTTCCAATGCTTTAGTGAAGTGCCTTTAGCTTGTCATCGTTACATTTGTGCTCTGAAAGTGCTGGTTAGAAAACTAGTAAAATATTAGTGTTTCAATAAATTAATTTAGTTTATTGGAAGTTTTTAGTGGCAGTTAAGTCATTCTTTTTGCATCATATATATGAGTGTTTGTTGGATTAACTGTAAGGGTAGTGTGCTTAATTTTCTGATTTTTAAAGGTTTTTTTTATTTGTTTTATACTACACTGTATTGTGCATCATGGTGCTGATGTGCAAAACAATGCTGGGTGATTTTAATATGTGTGGTTATGTTTGCTCCAGCATGTACGAAATGTATGGTTCTTTGCAGAATGAGAAATTTTTTGAAGGAGATAAAACTGGAGAGCATGTTTGTTGAAAGTGTTTCAACAATGTCATAAGTATAAAGAGAGTAAGAAGAGTGATAGTAGTGCTTTGAAAGACAAAATATGTAATAATGTGACTAGTGTAGTTAGTGTTGCGAGTGGCTGACTGAGTGACTGTATGAATGACATGGTGGAAAATGAAGGAGAATGACCAGATGGTAACGGAAAGGATAGCGCACTTATGTGGAGTTTTTCGCAGAACAAAAACATGAGATTGAATGGTTGGAGAAACATCTCGTGAATGGTATTACAGAAGCAAAAGAAAGTGGTGAGAGAAAGCAGAGCATGAAAAAGTGAAAGCCTGTGATTTTGTATGGTAATTCATTGATATAAGGAGACCTTGAGGAGTGGGTGACAGAATTTTGTTTTCATGGTGCTAAGATAAAGGATGTCAGTGATGGTATGGTGTAAGGATGCAGAGAGTTAAGATGAAAGAGATGTTTATTTTGGCTGGTACAAATGATTTAACAAGTGACAAGTATGGTATGTGAAAAGACATGAAAGAGTTGCTAGAGTATGCAAAAAAGAAGAGTGAGAAAGTAGGAGTTGTGAGTCTGTTGCCACACTATGATAGAGGTGAGCTGAGACGAAGAGCTATGATTGCAAACTAGTCAGTGCACAGATTGTTCAGGAGATATGGCATGGAGTTTGTAGATATGTGGAGCGAGTTAGATATAAGGAAAGATTTATATAAGGTGGATTGCTTGCATCTAAATGGATTTGGTGTCAGGAGTCTTGAGAAAGTGTAGTTCAGTAAGAGTTCGGAAGTACAAGATAAGGGGAGCTAGAATGTTTGGGGGGGGGGGGATGCAGGCTACAGTGAGTCCAGTCACCATAGAAGTAGTAAGTGGAAGAGTGATCGTGTGATGCAAATTGTAGCACCCTGGTTAACTTTAGTGGACTAAGTAGCATAAAGTGTAAGGAAGGTTGTAGGATGAATTGGGGGGGGGGGGTATTGTAGTTTATGTATACTAATGTCAGAGGTGTTTGAAATAGGGTTAAGGGGTTTTGCATTGGTTAGCACAACTTGGCCAAAAGTTATAGGCATAGTTAGACATGGGTGACTGAAGATGATATGATCATAGAGGAATGCAAGAGATATAGTGTTGTCGGAGAGGACAGAAGGAACAGAACAGAGATGAGTTTTGCTAATGATATTAAAGCCCAAAAGAGTTGAGGTATTCAGATTCAGAGGGCAGTTCATTTGAGGCTATCTGGTGATAGAGGCCTACAGGACTAAATATGTAATCGGCTGTTGCTATAATCCAGGATATATGGAATAATTTAGATGGTATGTACTCACAAATTAGCATGATTGGGAGGAGGAATGGTCATAGGCAGAGAAGGAAATGGAATTTATACAGCTGCTAAAAATAATTACCTGAGGAAACATGTAATGGAGGTGACACAAAGTTCAAGAATGCTTCATCTGATCATTGCATCAGAAAACTTAACACTAATAAATCTAGCTATGTTGCCTATGCTTGGAGAGAGTGATCATGTAGTCTTGACCTGGAAGATTGCCAGACATGCAGAATTTTCTATTCAGAAGGGATATTATGTGGAATTACAAAGAAGAAGGTGATTATGACAAGCTCAGGAGTGAGTTTTCAGCAGTTCAATGGAAGAAGAATTTAGAGAACAGAGATGATGTTGGTGGTGTGTGTGGGGAGGTGGTCAAGAGTTGTTTAAAGAAAGCAATATCAGACTGCATACCCAGAGCCAGAAGGATAATCATGTTAGATGGATGAATAAGCATCATCCATCACCAAAAATTTGAGCAAACAAAGAAAACGTTTGAAGGGATTATAAAGAAAAAAAGCAGTCAGCATGCCCATCAGTAGTACAATGTGCAAGGAAGAAGGGTGATCTGTATGGTACAGATGAGACCAAAAGAAATTCTAAAATAGCTCTATGGAAGTATGACTTTAAAAAGTGCTGATGGTGAGGAAGTAACAGAAGCAAACCAAATAGTTGAATTACTGAGTAGGTATTTTGTAAAAGGTGTACCAACTAGGTGGTGATCTCACTATGCCAGATGTGACTTGACTGATGGAAGAATATAGTTGAAAAAATGGTGATCTTTAAATGATTGCAGCACTTCGATGCAAATGTGGCAATCAGATTACATAGCATACTGGCCTATGTATTATGAGAATGTGCAAGGGAATTATCAGCTCCTCTGACCAATGATAGCAGATTAAATAGCAAGCTGCTTAATTTAAGCTTCACTACTGAGAAGGTGCCAATGGAGTGGAAGGAGGGCAAAATAGTTCCATTGCATGAAGGAGGCTCTAAGGCAGAATTTGAAAATTATAGGCCAATCAGCATCTCAGAAGTGGTAGTTAAGGTAGTGGAGAAATTGGCAAAAGACAGAATTCAGGGCTGGGTGGATAGGAATATGACACTCTATAAGGAACAACATGGTTTCGAAGGATAAGCCTTGCCTTAGTAATTTGATGACTTTTTTAATAATATTGACAATGAAGATTAGATAAAGAAAATGGCAACTCAGCGATATTGCGAGTCATTGCAAAACCATTTGACAAGTTTCCACATAGAACTCTATTGCATAAATTTGAACAAATGGGGATTGATACGAATCTGATGATTTGGATTAGAGTGTGGCTGATGGATGACATCAAGGAGTGGTTGATGAAGGAGTTGAGTTCAGGAGAAGGCAAGTGACCAGTAGTGTACCACAGAGCTCAGTCCTTGGTCCTCTGTTGTTTAATTTGTATATAAGTGATATAGGAAATAATTTGACAGGAAATATTCAGTTGTTTGCTGCTTTTGTTAAATTGGGTAGAGATGGTAAATGAAGGTGATGCAGAGATCCTACAGGAAGTCTTAAACAGACTAGGAATATGAACAAAAGTCAATGGCTGCCAGTTTAACGTGGCCAAGAAAAAGGTAATGCACTTTCGGAAGAGATCAGAAGTGTACTATATTGATGGAACTAAACTGCAGGAAAGCGATGAGGTAAAGGACTTGGGTGTGATTGTGGATATGTACTTGAAATTAACAGGGCATATTATGAAGGTAACCAAAGCAGCACATCAGATTATGTGGTTTTTGAAGAGCACTTTAACAAGCAGGTTAGAGAGGTTATTGTCCTCCTATATATAAATCTTTAATAAGTCCACATCTGGACTACTGGATTCCCAGATTCTATGGTGATGAAGCAGTTGTGGAGCAGATGCAAGTAACAAAGATTGTGGCATGTCTATGGAATGCTCCCTGTGAGATAGATTTACAGTCTATAGGCTTCAAAAATTAGCTGATAGTCAAAAAAGAGGAGACATGATAGAAGCATTTAAGCTATTAAAGGAGTTTTATAGAATTGATGCTAAAGACTTTTTTTTAGTATATGGCAAGAAGAGAGAACAAGTGGTCACCAGTAGAAGTTGTGTAAGAGTGTGGTTAGCAAGGGTGTTAGAACTATAGGTAGAGATGGTAAATGAAGGTGATGCAGAGATCCTACAGGAAGTCTTAAACAGACTAGGACTATGAACAAAGGTAAATGGCTGCCAGTTTAACGTGGCCAAGAAAAAGGTGATGCACTTTCAGAAGAGATCAGAAGTGTACTATATTGATGGAACTAAACTGCAAGAAAGTGTGAGGTTAGGAACTTGGATGGTGATGAATGCATGGAATGAGTTGACAGAGGCTTGTTATGGGTGCTTCATCAGTAAATGAATTTAAGGAGAAGTATGTTTGCTGTTTTAAGAATACTTGTGACATAAGACTGAATTCTTACATCTACAGTATACAGGAAACCAACGTTCACAGGTCGTTATATTCTTAAAGAATCAGCCCATCATCCATGTCAAAAAACAGGAATTATAAATTGCCTCATCAGAAGAGCAAAAACTAATTGTTCTACTTTTGATTATCTACAGAAAGAACTTTTTACTATCCAACAACACATGAAACTCAATGGATTTTCTGAAAAAAGTACTCAACATCTTCTCAATTCTTATAATCCTCCACAAAACAACAAAGTTTCAATATGTCGAGTACCAATTCCTTATATCTCTGGTATTTCAGAACCTATCGCAAGAATTTTAAAGAAATATGATTTAACAGCTACTTATTCACCTATTAATAAATTGTCTTCTCATTTTCCTTCTCCTAAAGACAAACGCTCAACTTTATCTCTTCCTGGAGTTTATCAAATTCCGTGCAACTGTGCTGTGATCTATCCTATTTTGGACAGACTGGACGTTCTCTTGAAAAAAGAATCCAAGAACATCAATCCTCCATTCTTCACAACAAACTTGAAAAGTCTGGATTGGCTCAGCACAGGATTGAAACTGACCACAACATCCTTTGGTCCAGGACTCACCTCTTACATAGATCCCGTTATAGGTTTGAATGTTTGTTCAAGGAAAGCGTGGAGGCCTTGCTCCATCGTCCCAACCTGAATCGTAATGACTGTATATCTATATCAAAAATCTGGGAAAGTCTAATCAAGATTACTCATTAATTTTTTGTTTTTTAATCATGTCTCGACTTCAAAATATTCCGTTTCATACTTAGTGATTTAACATCATGCGGCTTGTTCTATTTTAAATGATCTATTGTTAATATTCTAGCTTGTATTTTTTATAACTGTTCTTGTAATACCACTGAGGATGGTCTGCTATTTCCAGACCGAAATATCTGGTTCATTAAATATCTTTCTTGTATTTACGTGCATTTATCATTAAGGAGAAGTATGATAGTATTGTGTGCAGGATGGCTAGTGTGTGAATAAATGGATTTTCCACAATGAATCTTCTGGCTCCGTGAAGATACCTTGAATAATAATAATAATAATAATAAAAGTTTCCTATATGCTGACTATATCCCAGAACACTAAGTAAGAAAATTCCAATAGTATTCCAAAATCGTTTTATTTCCTTTAAAAAAAAGTCACGGTGCAAACTAGGTAGCCACTTTGAAATGTTTATATTGCTGTATTTCATATTATTATTATTATTATTGTTGTTGTTGTTGTTGTATTAAGTAATTTAATTATTAATATTACCATAATTAAAAGACATTATGAACTGAACTATTTATGTAAATTATGCAATTACATGAATGAAGTATGCGGTGCATATATTTTGTAATGCCTATCTCATCAGTGAACACAAAACATATGGACCCTTATATGAAATATACATGGCAATAATACCAAACTTTTCAAAGTGTAGTCTTCTACTGCTGTGACCAGTGATATGATACTATTAGTCATATGGAAAATGTAACTTTTGCACTGATATAGCTCTCAGTATCTACAGATCAAGTTCCAACTGATGATACTTCAATGAAGGTTGACACTCGTCTAACTCTTTCCATAATGTTTGGCAATATGCATGTCCAAAATGAGATGTACAGTGTGTGTTATGGGATACTTTGACAATTTGATGTGAAGTGAACAGCTTCTATATAAGTAGCTTAATTGTGAATATACTTCACACACAAACTTTTATTTTCTTTCATTGCATAAAGAATAAAAACAAGCTTATGATTTATTATTATTATTATCATTAACATTTGACCTCCATGGGGTCAGAGATTCATTATGGCAGGTACACACTATTGCACACAATGCTCATCCAACTGTGCCTTAAATTGATTCAATGTGTCTACACACAAAATGCATTCAGGCAATGCATTCCACTCACCAACCACTCTCCATGCAAAGAACCTTCTGCTCACACCCTTCTTATACAGTTTCCAGTGATGAATTCTTGACCTACCTCCCCCCCCTCTCTCCCATTCTATGAAAAATCTCCATGTCAACCCAATAACAACTCCTGATTAACTTATATGTCTCAATCATATCCCCCTCCTCCTGCTATAATTTACTCTCTGACCTACAAAAAATAAAAAATAAATAAAAAATATGAAAGATGAAGATAAGGAGGATCCCCCCCCCCCCCTACAATGAATATAATGTGTTGACCAGTATTATTTATTCTTCCTAGGAAGATCTGAAGCATTTCTTCTGTATCAGGACTGCCAGCAAATACATCATTTACAAGAAATACAATATAATACAATGCAATACCAGACATAAAGTTGGAGGAATATATTTAAAAACAATTGATATTTAAATTAAAAACCTTGTTTTTAATTTAAAAATTAAAAATTTTAATTAAAAATTAAAAACAAGGTTAGGAGAAAATTCAGATATCTTCTCCTAACCTTGTTAAGTGTTACCCTGCATTGTAAACAATGTATCTGCATTGTAGCCTGCCTCAGAGAAGAAATATTTTTGTGGATACCATTAGCCATAGGTGAGATATTACTACTCACTGCTATTCCCTCAATCTGTAAAGAAATTGTTCCTCTGTATCTGAATAGCCAGAATGTTTCTTTATTATATGAAAGATTTTATATATGACAGAGTCAATATGTTTATTAATATCTGGAAAAAAAATTTAAGAAAAATGTTCCAGAGTATCCTACAAAGGTATATTGTCAAATATGGATGTAACACCACAGTTAATCATTGTGCCATTTTAATTGAATATTAAAATTTTTTTTAGAAATAAGACATGAGTTTTTTATATATGAAGGATAGATTTCTGCAACTGATGTGTTGGTAAAGTATTGAGCTATATGTAAGTAGTACTGAAAGCATATGAATTTCTTAAAATACACAATATCGCATTTAGGGATGGGATAGAATATAAAGCAATATAGAACAACACAGGCAGTTACAACATAGAGTTATATTCTATCACTATATCATAACTGCTTATGTGTTTTATAACAAACAATGACCAATATTGTGGATTACATTTCTTGTCTGCAGTCCACTTTTTTTGGACTGTCAGAGTATCATAAATTGATAGTGGAGTTGCCTCATTGTATATATATATATATATATATATATTTTTTTTTTAATAGGAGCAGCTGCATCTTAATAGCATTGCTTATAATGATTATTATTATTATTATTATTCATGACACCTCCAAGGTGTCCGAAGACTCATCGCGGGAGGACACCTATTGTACAACTCTTCGTCTCCACCACTACACCGAACCTCTACTACCAATCATCAACATTAGCGCCATCTACTTCCCACCACCACCACAGCCAGTATTTTTTTGTCTGTAACTTGCATGTGTTCTGAAGGGCCGATTTGTCTGTATGCGGGATGAAAAACCTGAGTTTCTGGGAGAAAAAACTGCTACCTCTGTATGAGATCGGCTAACTCACCTTCGATTGAAAACATCCATATAAAGAGTCCTCCTGTCATGACAGAATCGAACAGAATCGGCCTTTTCCAATTGAAGGGCGCAACGTACCGTCGTTCTTTCAATTGCACTACAGAGGCACTTTTGGAACTTATTGGTTCCCTGATTATCATCAGCATCATGCACAGTAGATTATTCTGTCATCATTAGTAAATTAAATTAACAATTTATTATAAAGAAAAGAATATCTTTGTTTCATATACACTTAAATGTTTTAAACCAGTTGTGAATTTCACTTGAAGATTTGTATATTGTAATGGAAATTATGTAATAATATTTCTAGGGTCAACCAGGTCCAAAAGGTGATAAAGGTAATCCAGGAGATCTGGGACCTCCTGGTCTTATGGGACCTCCAGGACTTCCTGGACCACCAGTAGGTTTATTTACTTTTACATTTTTCTAATAAGAAAATAAAATGAAAACAACTTCATAATATATTTAGTAACTACAATGCTAATTATTTACAACTTACCAATAGTTTGATTACCTGATGAGGGACAAAAACCATTTCATTTCTTAAATTATGCACTTTCTGAATTGGCTCTTTGATTAACCACCCAACTGACCATAGGGATCAAATATGTCAAAAATATATGCTTTGTATCCGTATAATTTTTTCTATAATATTTGAAGATTATATTGACTTCAACAGACTCTTCACATCCATGTAATTATGGATGTATATACACATCAAGATCAGTACAGTGGTTGAACCACCTTTATAAATGAAAATCACGATAATTTGCAAACATTCTTTATACATGTACTCTTTATTTTTATTCCCTTATGTGAATGCTTTCATTGATGTGGGAAGTTATATAAAAAGTAATGTATAAACAATAACTGTATCTTAATACTGGTGGTTAAGACACCTACTGGTATATTTTGATCATCAGGTATGATAATTTTTTTAAATTTTTACATCCTTGCTTTCTAAAAAGTGAAAACAGAAAGAATACTATAGTGTGTGTGTGTGTGTGTGTGTGTGTGTGTGTGTGTGTGTGTGACAAATTAAAAGCTTTAAAAGGTAATTATAAATATAATTGTCTTTTAATAATTATAAATTATTGAGAACAGTCAGTTTCAAAGATGAATTTGTTGTGCTTAATAAGTTGTGAGATATAATAAGTTGCTTGGAAAAAAGTCACCCGATACCCCCCCCCCCCAATGGGAAAACATGCATAGTGCCATGCAATGAGTCATTGTTTGTAGCTGGTATAAATTGGAGAAATATGATGTTCCCAAGTCGGTGCAACTGTGTTCGGACAAAATGGCTGCTAGAAAGGAACTGATGGAGTTTGAAAGAAGTGCTCAGCAAATTGTTGACAAATTGCAGCATTCTAGGTCAACAATCAGTGATACCATACTGAGATAGAAGTGAAGTAAGTCAACTGCGAGTGTTACTCACACTTGATGACCCACCACACTTATTGAACGTGACCGTAGATTTCTACAAAGGATAATATGTAAAAACCACCATTCATCATTCATTGGCTAACATGTTGAATGTGGAGTTCTGGGCATCGACTGGAACATGAATCTGCACAAGAAACATCAAGAAACAGGCTCACAACATGGGTTTCCATGGTAGGACCCCACTATCTTTTTCTCTTTCCATTCTATAGGAACCTTTCCCATTGCAAGGTTTTAATTAAACAGCCAACTTAACAGCATGGTAAGTTCCAAAGTACATCCCCTTAAAACACATGGTGAATCCATCTAATAACCCTGCCTTACTGACATTTAACATACTCAGTATTCACAATACATCCTCTTCATTAAATTTTAACTTTTGAGCACTCATTATCCTAGGAATAAAGCCTCCTGTACCAGGATGGAACAGTTTTATAAAATGATCATTAAATAGCTCAACTATATCATCAGCTCAATTGAATTATCCCGGTTTTGTGACCACATTTTTATTAAAAAAGACTGTTTTTTAAAACTAAACAAGTACTAAAAAACAAACCCGACAGGTTTTGTTAGTCGTCAAACTAACATCTTCAGGGGTAAAAATAACTAACAGTTTAAAGCACAAACTATAAGAAATTACGAAAAAACAACTTCATTTATTGGTATTTTGAACATCAAAAAAGTTTGTTAAAAAACTGAATAACAGATCTATACAACCGTTAATACGTGTTAGCTGGAAACAATACTATTTGATGTTGCTATCTGTGGTTCACTTTCACTCTGTCCGAGATCCGAACTGGGTAAATTTTTAATAAAAGCTGACCAAACTTGATTTAAAATCAAACCTTGATTTTTGTTGCATTGCGTAGGAAATTTAATCATATTTGCTGCCTCTGAATTTTCTTGTGAAACAGTTTTTATCAATATAGGACATATTCGTTCTGTCCCAGAGTACATCATGACCAGTAAAAGCTGTGTGAAATGCTAAGCCAGACTTATGTTCTCTCTTTTTTTGTACGTCCTTTTGATGTTTGCTCATGCAGATTTCTCCCGATCTCCCCGTCTGGCCTACGTAGATGATGCCACAGGAACAGTGAATATTATAAACTCCTGGTTTTTTTCATTGGGTGATGTGGAAGTTTCGGAGGATGAAGAGATTTTGATATTTTTTCAAGTGGCAGGAAAGTCACTTTTATGTTGTACTTGTAGAGAAGTTTGGCTAATTTATCTGTTACATTCTTGATATAAGGAAGGGTGACTGCATTCTTGAAGTCTTGTTTATTTAAGTTTCTTGTAGGTGCTGTATTGAGAATTTTCTTAATTGTCTTAGTTTTGAAACCATTCAGTTGTAGGATCTGTGTTAAGTATTGTATTTCTTCTTTCTGCTTTTCTTCTGTACTGGGGATGCTGTATGCTTTATCCCTTAAAGTTTTTATGAGGCCTATTTTTTTGCTTGGAGTAGTGGTGTGAGGTAGCATGAAGGAATCTTCCTGTGTTTGTTGGCGTTCTATAAATGGAAAACGATAATCTGTTTTTTCTTTCATTTATTTCTATAAGGATGTCTAAAAAACTTCCTTTCCTAGAACTGGGGAGGGGGGGGGGTAGTAGAAAGGAAAAGGAAAGTCACATTGGGTTCCATGTAGATCATTACTGGGACCTTTACTTTTTAAAGTTTATGTCAGTGATATTGCTACTGGATTGCAGGGAGGTATTCAGTTATTTGCACATGATGTGAAGCTTGAAAACATTATTAGCAGTAATGACAATATGGTTGTGTTTCAGGAGGATTTAACACCCCAACCGGCCAGGACGCATATATACCTCCAGATAAATCTGGATATTATTCTGTGACACCTATTGAATAACATGGATAAGAAGTGCAAGTTGGTCTCACTATTTCATCTACCTCGGCTGGTAGAGAGGTTAAGTAAACTGGTCAGATGGGTAACTGAATGCTATTTAATGCAACTAAATGTGCAAGGTGTTGAAATTTGGGAACCACCAATGGGAGTCTGTATATTCTATCGGTGGTAGTGTACTTGGCAAAGTGGAAGAGTCAAGGTACTTTGGAATGATAGTCTATAAAAATGTGAAGTTTAAAAGGCATACTGATTTACATATTCTTCTACTATATGAACATGAGGACATTTTTATATAGCAGAACAAAGACAAAAAGTCTATTCCTGGAAGTTGCATTTGGAGGGTTACCAGTTGGATGAGAGGTAGTTTGTTTGCTTTCACAGTCTTTGGACTATGGAATCTATTTCCTGATAGGTTTGTGAATGTGTAAACCATGAATGGATTAAAGAAGTGGTATGATAGACTTAGTGTTGTCTAATATGGGACTTCCACTATGATCCGTGTGACTCCATGGAGGTCAAGAATAGTAATCATGATAATAATAATAACAATCCCTCTCTTTTCCACTATTTTCATAACTTTTTTTTATGTATAGTTCCTTTTAGAGTTTTTTAGTTATCCAATTTATACTGAAATGTTATCTTTTTCACTTGAGGTATACAACTTGTCATTGCTGCTAATAAATATTTCTTTTCTAGTTTCCATGTACTGGTGATATCTCTCTCTCTCTCCCAGTTCTTCCATCCATGGCACTGTCGTATGCTAATTTCTAAGATTATTTTAATTCACCTGCATTATATTTCCAATGAATGCCTAACCCCCTTGATAACTTTACATGTTTGTTCAATCCTCCAAGTCAAGATCATGTCATCCTCTCTTCACTAATGGCAAGGATGATATCTCAGTTACAATCAGATCCTCTGATGCTAGACCACAAAACTCTTCAAAACTCTTGAACCTCACATTCCCTCTAATACATGATGCCTAAAATATTTGTTGCTCAAGAATTCTAGAAATTCCATTCCCTTTCTACTATAAGTTCTTTTCTCTTTCCAATTTATACTGCTGTAGTTAAAATCTCCCATAATGATTACTTATTTTGCACCTGCCAAACTTAACTGCCTAAACATTTCCTGCTCTCCTCTCACTGTGTTCCCTTGCCTATAACAACATCCATCTAAATATCCTATTCATGCCCTCTACACTTCATGCTGCTTTCAAAATGATTAGTACCATATTCTCCAGCCTTAGATGACACAATTCATCACATATAATACGTAATACTTTACTACTCCATTTACTCTTCCTGTCCTACCAAAATATTCTAAATTCCTCTCAGGGCATCCTGTTCTATCAACCTCATTTCAGTCATTCCAACAATCTGTGAACAAGCTGATACTACCAATGTCACCAGTTCATTTGTGTAGAGAAGCATCACCGTATTATCATCCTGCAACACCAAGCAATGCAAACCATTCAGAAGGCCACATGCAGTTTATGCTGAATATATATTTAGGCATAAAACTAATCACCTTATTCTAAAATATGAATACAAAAGGCAATCTGGGCATGCCATGCACCTTAAAGGCATATAAGAGTAATGGTTATTGTTATGAAAGTGAGTAACAGAAATTATATTAGGACTGTGGAATATTTAACAAGGGTGGGCTGAGGGCGCATAATCTGCAAAAATTTGTGAACAAAAGACAAAGAGGTAATAACATTCAGAAATATAAGTGATTAAGATGGTCATGAGGGTTATTTTTCATGTAGTACAACAAGAGATAAAGACAAGTCACTACTAGAAATTTAAAAATGGATGGTGAGTAAGAGAGCAGTGGGAGTAAAATTAAAACACTTTGCTAGAGTTAGCAGTGAGAATGCAGCCTAAACAATGTGTTGCGTAAAATGGACTCCCACAACGAATCTTGTAACTTTGTGGCAGTTCTGAATAATAATAATAATAATAACACTATATCCATTGAGATTGTTTATCTAATCCATTGATGTAGCACATTGATCCTCTTTAATTAACACCCATTCTATATTTTATAAGCTTCCATACTCATCCTTGTTCATGGTGGAAGGGACCTCCCAGTGATGGTACTGGCCCTTTTCATTTTTCCTTTTTCTTTGCTTTTCTTCACGTATTCTTCGCTCTATTTCTCCTGAGTCTTTTATACTATCCTATCCTCCAGACTACCATCACTGGGATCCAACACCTTGCCACCATGTTTCTCATGCAGTGCAACCCATGGATCTGGAAAAAGGAGGAGGGGGGGGAAATCCTGGTAGTCTTGCACGACTTTGCTCTCTGCTTTGGCAAGATGAGTGGTTCTAGATGGTCCATTCAGGGTCAGTCGACTAGTGGACCTGCCTACAAGGGTTAAGGTTGTTGCAACAAGTCTTCCTCCCCATGGTCTGGGGGATAGGACCCAAGACTTGCTGTGGTGCTCATATGGCACTGCTTGCCAGAAAGTGGGCGTCCATGTGTGGCCTTGTGGGTAAGGAGCTCTGGTGCTGAACCAAAAACCACTCAAACATGAATCCTTTATCCTCAATTTTTTGGACTAAAAAAAGCCCTAACCAAGTATTGATACCATTGATACACCTTTCAACAACAAAAGCAATAGATATATGATGCCAATATAAATGCACCAGTTTTTCTAATCATCCGTGCTACAGGTAAAAAAACCAATAGGGAGAATGTCACTCTTCTTCATTCAAAAAGATATAGAAGTGCTGGCAGATTCTCTCAAAACCATAAAGAAACTATGTTCTGGCGATGTCCTCGTAGAAACATCACATCAACAACATTCTGAAAAGCTACTGAGAGCAACATCGATGGGTGGAATGCTAATAACAGTTACACCCTATAAAATACTCAGTTCCTGTAGAGGAGTGATCTCAGAGTGGGATGTCTCTGATGTGAAGATATGTTCAGAACCAAAAGATCAGAGGGTGACAAGTACGATGTACATCATGATCCGTAGGACTGGTCACCTGGTTCCAACCAGAAACATCATCCTTACATTTGATACTCCTAATCCTCCAGCATCTGTTTAAAGAGGGTATCTCATGTCCTGTTCAACTGTTCATCTATAATCCACTAACATACTTTGAATGTCAGAAATACGAACATGCTCAAACTGTCTGTTATAACTCTGCCACCTATGTCTGATGTGGTAGTAAAGTACATGATGATCTTTTTTGCCATTAGAGGACTGCACAGTGTGTAGTGTTTGTAGAGAGCTACTGAAAATATAGGTGTTATTTTGAGTAATAATTGGCAATATTGCTTGAATCTTAACGTAGTATTGTTTACTTTTGTGTGTGATTTCTGCATTATTTAAATTAGTATTTTGATAAGATAGTGTAGCACATGGCACCGATGAGAAGACAAACAATGGCATCCAAATCATCACCATCTTTGTTTAAAAATTTTAACTTAAGGGAGTTTGTTCAGTGTAACATCTGCGGAATGTATGCTTTGTCGAGAGTGGCTAGAGTTTGGTTCGATAATCATAGCGGTGTGATTGTGTGCCAAAAGTGGAAGGAAAGTGAGGATTTGAAGTGTGTCTCAGGTCGTGAGATTGATGTCGTTGATGAAAGCCAGAATGTGATAGAAAATAGTGACATGATAGGAATTTGTGATGTAGTACCAGATAGTTTTGAGAGCGGTGTTGAAAGTGAGAGTGAAAGTAAAAATTCAGAGCAAGAGAATGGTTTAACAGATGAAAAAATGAAGAGATAGTTGCAATGAGTGAGATCGCACGGTTGCACAGAGTGATACATAGGGTGAGGTGGCAGCTAGAGCAATTGCAAAATTGTTTGCCTAGCGCATCAGGTAATGAAAAGCAAATGTATGATAAGAAAAATAAGAGTATGATCGGGAGTGTAAGAAAAATGAAGATGTGAGTGTTGCATGGTGATTCATTAGTAAGAGGTGTAATAGATGAGAGTTGTTAAAATCGTACTTACCAGGGGTGAAAATTAAGGATGCAAGTGAGTATATTACAGCACAAAAGCAGAGGGTGAAAGAATTGATTGTACTATCTGGAGTGAATGATTTAAAAGGAGAAAAAATTGCTATGAGAGAGGACTTGAAGAAATTACTAGAAGCAAAAGAAAAGAGTGAGAGAGTTAGGATAGCGAGTCTGTTGCTGCAGTATGACAGGGAAAAGTTGAGAAGGAGGGCCATAATTGCAAATGACTCTATGCATAGGTTATTCAGGAGGAGTGGTGTGGAGTGAGTTTGATGGGTGATAGGATTTATACAAGATGGATGATTTGCATCTGAATGGATTTGGTGTGCAGAGACTGGAAAAAGTGTTGTTGAATGAAGTGAAAGTGGATGTGCAGAATGAGGGAAACTAGAGTTATTAAGGGGAGGGGAGTGGATATGCAGACTTCAGGGAGGCAGTTGAGTGTAAGAATGTGTATAATATGCTCGAGCTAGTACGAAGGACAACAAATCAGAATAGGATAGTTAGTATAAGGCATCAAGATAGGGTTGGGACTAACGGGCTTCTTCATTTCATGTATACTAATGCCAGGAGTATTAGGAACAAGAAGAAGAATTTTTGGCCTTGGTTGGCTCTTCCTGGCTACAGGTTATTGGCATTAGTGACACATGGCTGACAGAAGATGATATAATTGGTGGGATAGAATGTGAGGGGTATAGTGTGTTCGGAGGGACAGAGAGAATAAAATGGGGGGAGGAGTGTTATTGATGATATCTGATGAGCTACAGCCAAGAAGAATAGAAGTAGAACTGCAGGATAGAGAAAAGAGCACATTTGTGGCTATTTGGTGTGAGATTGAGACTAGCAGAACAAAATATACAGTTGGGTGCTGCTATAGACCAGGTGATGGAATAGATGTTGGAGAAGTATGCATAAGCAAATAGACGCAATGATTGGAAGGAGGGTAATTATTATGGGGGATTTCAACTATGGTAACATTGATTGGAAGAAGGAGAGGACACATGGGAGGAATTAATTGGATTTTATGCAGTTATTAAAGGATAACTATCTGAGACAGCATGTAATGGAAAACACTAGGGGTCAAGAGTGCTTGACCTAGTAATTGCATCTGAGAATTTGACTGTAATGAATATGACCACATTGCCACCAATTGGTGAGAGTGATCATAGGGTCTTGACCTGGGAGGTGACTAAATGTGTGGAAGTTTCAATTAAGACAGGGTACATGTGGAATTACCGGGCTGGTAAGTATGGCAAGCTTAGGAGATTGCTTGGTTCAGTTCATGGCATGTAAAACTGCGAGGACTGGATGTTGATAGTGCAGGTGGTTAAAGAGCATTTGCAGGAGGTAATGGCTGATTGTATACAGTTTGAATAGTAAATCAAGTAGGGGTTAAATGGATGAATAACACCATTAAGCTTGACTGCAAAAAAAGAAACAGCTATGGAGGGAATTTAAGGAGAAAGGTGATCTGTAGGCACACAAATGGTAGAAAGTGCAGGCCATAAGGGTAACGAGTGTGCTAAGAAATGCAAAAGCAGATTATGAAAGGGAATTAGCCATGCAAGCTAAAAAGAATCCCAAACAGTTTTTTCGATAAGTTGCAAGTAAAAGAAAAAATGTAAATATTCTGAATGATTTTAAAGAATGCCGATGGTAGGGAGGTAACCGAATCAGTTGATATAGTGGAACTATTGAGCAAGCACTTTGCAAGAGTATATTGTCCAGGTGGTGATATTGCAGGAATGAAGGAACCAATAGCTCATATGGGAATTGTGGTGAATGAAGTGGAGGTAAATAGTCTATTACAAAACCTTAATGTGAATACATCTGTGGGATTGGATGGTATATCAGCTCATGTCGTATGTGAAGCAGCTACAGAATTGTCAGTGTCCTTGACCATTTTGTTTAATTTGAGTCTCGGGGGGTGTGGAAAGAGGGGAAAATAGTTCCAGTGCATAAAGGAGGTTCCAAGACTGCTGTTGCAAATTTCTGACTGATCAACATATCAGGAGTCATTGTCAAGGTCTTGGAGAAAGTAGTCAAGAGGAAAATACAGGAATGGATATACGAAAATGGTTTACTGTATGGGGGACAGCATGGTTTTGTGAAGGGTAGATCATGCCTCAGTAACTTGCTCACGTTTTATAACACAGTGACAGCTGAACTGGATAAGGCTAAGGCCTTTGACAGAATACCACATGGAACTCTAATTAATAAACTGGAGCAGATGGGGATGGATATAGGGTTGGTGAGATGGATAGGAGGGTGATTGATGGAGAGATACCAGAGAGTGGTTTATTCAGGAGTGGAGTCCAAAAGACAGCTTGTGACTAGTGGTGTGCCGCAGGGTTCTGTTCTTGGACCACTACTTTTCAATTTGTTCATTAACGATATAAGAAAGGATCTGAGAGGAACCGTTCATTTTTTTGCTGATGATGCAAAGTTGGGTAGAGCAATAGTGAATGCACATGATGTCAAAATTTTGCAGGATGATTTGGATAGTTTGGAGGACTGGGCTAAGGAGAATGGATGTCAGTTTAATGTTGCAAAATGTAAGGTTATGCAACAGTGACAAAGGTAACCCAGAGGATTGCTGCAATACTGAAAAGGACACTGACCTGCAGAGATAAAATTTGTCATTTCATTGTATAAAGATCAGACCACACTTGGACTATAAATTTGGATTTGAAGATGGTGTGCTGTATTTGAAGGCGATAAATTAACTGTGGAAAGGGTACAGAGGTGGATATCAAAGATGGTTTCAGGACTATACAATGTTAGTTATGAGGATCGACTGACAGAATGTAGACTGCAGAGCTTGGTAAACAGAAGGAGAGGTGATATGATTGAAACTTATAAACTGTTGATGGGTAGTTACAGGATTGACAATGGGGAGTTCTTTTGCTTGGTGGAACAAGGGGAAAGAGCAAGGACAAGGGACTATCCCTGGAAGTTACAAAAGGAAGCTGTGAGCAAGAGGGTGAGTAGTGGAAGGTGGTTGAACCGTGGAATACATTGCCTGATAGAGTGGTGAGAACACGAACTGTCCTTGAGTTCAAGGAGTGGTATGATAGACTGTGTGTTCTATGATGG
The DNA here is from genome assembly GCF_054136105.1 of Typopeltis vanoorti. NCBI lineage: Eukaryota > Metazoa > Arthropoda > Arachnida > Uropygi > Thelyphonidae > Typopeltis > Typopeltis vanoorti. Next base: position 20,414,509 of record NC_143567.1, on the reverse strand, counting down.
ACTTCCCATGATGACTCTTGACTCCATGGAGGCCTGAATCATAATAATAATAATAAAGCCAGGAGAGTGACTCAAGTAAGGAAAACAAAAGTAGAGTATGAGCAGAAATTGGCAATCAGGCAAAGAAAAACCATAGAGTTTTTTAGATATGTGGCAAGTAGAAAGAGGAATGATCATGGTAAGATGAAGTTAATGGATGAAAATTGTAGAATGGTAACTGCTGCAGAAGATTTATAAGGGTGTTTCATCCTGATCAGCTAGAAATCATGAGGAAATTATGTGTAGAGGGTATAGGAGTGTATGGCTTAATTGTGAGTGAGTAGAAGGTATTTGAGGAAGTAAATAGCCTTCATGTCAATAAGGCAATAGGGTGTGATGACATCACGACACATCTTAAGGGAATTGGCAGTAGCATTGGCATGCTTGTTTAATAAAAACTTACAACAGCACAGTTTTCAAGGGAGTGGAAGGAGGGTAAAAGGAAGGAGGCAGGGGGATATGATTGAGGCATATAAGCTAGTCAGGGGTTGTTATCAGGTCAACATGGAAGAGATTTTTCATAGAATGGGAGAGGGGGGGGAAAGGGATAGAACAAGAGCCATCGCTGGAAACAGTATAAGGAGAATGTGAACAGAGGAGTGAGTAGTAGGTTCTTTGCATGGAGAGTGTTTGGTGAGTGGAATGCATTGCAAGAGTGCATTGTGGGTGTAGACACATTGAATCAGTTTTAAGCACAGTTGGATGAGCATTGTGTTTACCGCTCATTACGGGGTCTCTGACTCCATGGAAGTCAAATGTTAATAATAATAATAATGTAATTGCTAATGTAGGCCACAGGATCCTCTGGGATGATGCTAAATTATTGCACAGTTGTTCCGCACAAATTTCAAAATATTTTTAAAGAAAGTGCTGAGGTCCTCCCCCATCCAGTCATCACATTCAGTGACACATTGTCTATGCTAAAATTTTGGAAATTGTTGTCAGTAATTTTTTTTCTTAGTATTTTTTATTTAAATATAGTCACATCTACACCTATTTTAGATCCTAGTAGTAGTTTTTATTTACCTGGTTCTCTCATGATTGTACATGAAAAAGATACCATTCTCCATGTGCTTACATTGTTGTTTTTTAATTTTCCAATTCACCAAAATATTTATATAATTAATTACAGTCCATTGAATATCCTTCCACTGTGTTCACGTTGCAAATTTACTATATTTATTTATTTTTATATCGTTTAAAAATTTAACAAATGGATGTCTACTGTGCCATGGTAATAATTTTCTCATTTATTTTATATCGTAGTTGCTTGAGCTAGTTCGAACTGTCTATAGACTTCAATTTCTAATTCACGTATAAAACTCACAATTAATGTTAATCCTTTAGCCCTTAGCTTCGTTTTACCCCCCCCCCCTTTCTAAAGGCCTTACATATGCTCTTGCAAGTGCTTAAATTGTAGACTTAGGAAAAGCCTCTGGCTAGAGCCAAGTCCTTAATCTACTTTGCCATATTTCACTTGTATTTATCCTTAAAAATTTATTTTTATTTTGTCGACTTTGCCATTAAGGATTGCGTAAAAGAATTGTTGTTCCTTCCCTTACATACAAGAGAAATATTCAGCTAACCACAATAATAACTCTTAATTTAACTCTATCTCAAACAACTCGTATTAATTAATCAGTCAGTCGTGGTTAGTACTACTGTTAGGTCACACAGGTTTGGTATTTTTATAAGTGCATTGGCTAAACAAGATCAGGTAAGCTATTAACAACAACAACATGTTTATTCTTACTAAGACAAATTATATACAACATTCAAACAACACATATCACGTGTCTGGTTCTAACTAAGACAACAAGAGTACAGTGGAGACAATACTTGTCATGTGTGTAACTCTCCACAAAGTCAATTAAGCATTTTGCTTAAGCTTTAAGACAAAGAAATCATAATTACACATAACTTTTCAGACACTTGCATAATATTTAACACACTTAAACTTCCTCTCACGTTGTACACAATAAAAGGCAAAACTCAAAATACATTCGCTCTTAGCATTATATAGGGTGTCCCAAAATTCATTCAAGATATTTAGCGCCATTTGTGTGGTAAAGTGTTGCCAACAAGAAAAAAAAGACAGCGTGACAGCATACAGTTCAGGGTTATTAAAAATGGAGCGCTACACGAAAGAACAACGCATTTTCATTGTTGAGCAATATTTTAAAAATAATGAAGGTTTGGCAGCTACAGTTCACAATTTTCGTACACAATATGGTCGGAATAGTGATTTAACTTCATCAACTGTGAAAATATTAATTAAAAAATTCAAGGAAACTGGATTAATTAGTGATTTTATACACTCTGGCCGTCCTTCAACAAGTCAATCAACAGAAAACATCGAAGCAGTTCATGAGAGTGTTTCTGAGAGTCCAGGAACATCAATTCGGCACCGTGGTCTTAAATTGGGCATTTCGAGAAGCTCTCTACAGCATATTCTCATGAAAGATTTGCATCTTTATGCTTACAAAGTTCAATTGACTCAAGAACTGAAGTCTACTGACCACACACAGTGAAGAGAGTTCGTTGAATGGATTATGGAACAACAACAAGTGGATGCTTATTTTTCGAACAAAATCATCTTCAGTGATGAGGCTCATTTTCATCTTGATGGCTTCGTTAATCGACAAAATTTTCGCATTTGGGGGTTCAGAAAATCCACGAGTGATTGTTGAGAAACAAATGCATCCACAACGTGTCGCTGTTTGGTGTGGATTTTGGGCTGGAGGCATCATCGGTCCATTCTTCTTCGAAAATGCGGCTGGTAAGGCAATAACAATTAATGGTGCTCACTATCGCAACATGATAATCCAGTTTTTTGTGCCTAAATTGCAAGATATGGATGTGGACGACATGTGGTTTCAACAAGATGGTGCCACATGCCATACAGCCCGAGAAACAATTCGATTACTGCATGAGTCATTTCATGGTCATGTAATTTCCCGTTTTGGTGATCAGAATTGGCCTCCCAGATCATGTGACTTAACACCGTTGGACTTTTTTCTTTGGGGTTTGTTGAAGTCTAAGGTTTATGCCAACAAGCCCACAACCACCCACGCCTTGAAGGAGGAAATTGAGCGCTGTATCAACGAAATTCAGCCATATTTATGCAAAACAGTCATGAAAAATTTCGACAAAAGAGTGCGTATGTGCCAGCAAAGCCGTGGAGGCCATTTACCTGATATGCTATTCCATGCATAACCCTATACTGTATACTTTATGCATCAATAAGAAATTAAAATTTTTAATTAAAAACCTGTATTTTCTATCAAAATTACTTCTTGCGTGAATTTTGGAACACCCTGTATAACATGGGCAAATCTGTAGATCTCTGTATTCTACTATTCACACTCAAACTAAGATATGACTTTCCGATTCCTTCTAACACCTTCTATGCCACTAGATAACACAACCAACATTTGTCGTTTGAATTTCACAATCTAGGATATTACATGAAACATTCTACTTACAATCTTTCTAGTTCATTACACAGTCATAGATCCTCAAGGCTTACAGGCACATTCCGCTTCTTCCCAGCTAACTTTCGATTGAGCACTAGGACACGGCTGTGATAATTCAGCACACACGTAGATCATCGGGAAATCTCATGGTGGGATATCTTGAAAAGGCCGTCTCTACTACTAGCGAGTGGATGGACTTCCCATCTTCGTCAGAACTGCTGCTCGCGAGAACATGACTCTCCCCCTGTCCTCGGAAAGGCTTGACACAGGAAAACAAGAACCCCTTAGCCACTCAGTCTCTGTCTTTTATATCATTCCCCCAACCTTGGCACTTCTCTAAAGCCCCCCCCAGATTTACTGGAGCGTTTTCTCTGTCACCCACACTATTGCTGGGTTTTGGCGGGAAAACTCATAATCAGGTGACCTTCATGACTGTCGCTAGCCATAAGTCTCCTAGCCTAATCCTGTCTGAGCTTAATTTTAGTTACAAATCTAGTGGTTCTTATTCAAATATTTGAACATTTAGTTACAACATTTATCTCAGTACAGTGAATTATACATTCTTTTACTTACAAGTATAATATATAATTTAATTGCCCATGTAAAATCGACATAGAAAAAATATTTCTATTTTTTTTTCTATACGAGACTTTACAAAGTGTTTATGTTTGTTTTGTCAATTCACAGTTATTACCTCTACATTGAAGAAGAATTCTACATAGTATGTCCCAAACTAACACTACCAGATACTCGTTCCTTATTACTGTTATTTATTCAGTGATAGTGCAATGACTCATTGTGAGAGGGCATGCTACTCCATTACATAACTCACTGTCTCCTCTACTCAATCCTCCAACTATGCATAATTTTGTCTGGAAATTCCATGTTTTCTTCACTGATTTGCTTGTATGTAGGTTGAAAAACCTGAGCTTCCAAGAGGAAAAAAAATCCCTGCTACCTCCATATCAGATCAGTTAACCAACCTTCAACTGAAAAGCCCATGTAAAGATTCCTCTTGTCACAATGAGAATCAAACTCACATCTTTTCCAATCAAAGGGCATAATGTTCCATTGTTCTTCCTCGTGACTCTTTAAATCACAGAACTGACATGACCCTATGAACACACATTATTCAGAAATTGAATCACATGATCACAGACTTAGTATTTCGCATTCTTCTCATTTTTCATCACTTCTACCACCATTCTTTGAAATACCTTCCTCTCTTAGTTTTTCCAAATTTCTATAAAATATCTTCAAAAAAAATTTATTTATCCCATTTTTTTTCATCATCAAATTCCTGCCATGTACCCTCAAGGGGTGTACAGGATATGATAGTACTACATGATAAATTTACATCATTACTACCTTCCTATCTACAATTTTCCTCCAAATCAGTCTGTTACTTGTCAAGACTCCAACATTATCAGATCTTATATTTCTATCGTCTAAGGCACTTTGTACCGTATCAATCCACCTATATCTTGGTCTTCCTCTGGGTCGTTTTCCTGCCAACCTGGCAACACTTGTTTTGCTAATCTTTCCTTGCCCATTCTGTTTAAATGACCATACCACCTGAGATTAGCTCTTCTAATGCATTCCTGTATGCTGACAATGTCAAGTTCTTTCCTAATATCCTCATTTTTAATATGATATTGCCATTGATGCCATCTGTTCACACCTCTAATCTTTCTCAGGACTCTCATATCTGTGGTCTCTAGTCTTTGGTCAAGTGTTTTACTTTTGACCCAGCTCTCAGATCCATTAATTAAAACTGGTTTAAACACTGTCTTGTATACAGCTAATTTAGTGTTCCGACTAATTTCTCTCTTATTCCATATGAATTTATTCAATTGACTTCCTACCATACCAGCTTTGTTGATTCTGTTGTCTATTTCCATATTTAATTTACTATCTTTGTATGTGAAGCAGCTAAAGAATTGTCAGTGCCCTTGACCATTTTGTTTAATTTGAGTCTCGGGTCTGGGTTAGTCGCGAGGGGGGTGGAAAGAGGGGAAAATAGTTCCACTGCATAAAGGAGGTTCCAAGACTGCTGTTGTAAACTACCGACTGATCAGCATATCAGTAGTCATTGTCAAGGTCTTGGAGAAAGTAGTGAAGAGGAAAATACAGGAATGGATAGATGAAAATGGGACAGCATGGTTATGTGAAGGGTCGATCGTGCCTCAGTAACTTGCTCACATTTTATGACACAGTGATGGCTGAACTGGATAAGGGTAATGGGTTTACAGTCATACTGCTGGACCTTGCTAAGGCCTTTGACAGGATACCACATGGAATTCTAATCCATAAACTGCAACATATGGGAATGGATATAGTGTTCGTGAGATGGATTGGAGGGTGATTGATGGAGAGATATCAGAGAATAGTTTATTCAGGAGTAGAGTCCAAAAGACGGTCTGTGACTAGTGGTGTGCCACCGGTTTCTGTTCTTAGACCACTACTGTTTAATTTGTTCATTGATGATATAGGAAAGGATCTGAGAGGAACGGTTCATTTGTTTGCTGATGATGCTAAGTTGGGTAGGGCAATAGTGAATGCAGAAGATGTCAAAATTTTGCAGGGTGATTTGCAGGACAATAGATTGGAGATCTGGGCTAAGGAGAATGGATGTCAATTTAATGTGACAAAATGTAAGGTTATGCATTTTGGGTTGAAAAGATTAGCAGCAGTATATCACATTGGTGGAACTGTGTCTCATGTTATGCATTAAAGGAAGGGCCACTACCCAGACTAGTTTCGACCTTTATTGAGGTCTCTTCAGTGGGAGCCAGGCCCAAATTGAGATACCAGGCAGAAGCATTAGCAGGTCATCTCTACCTATAGGAGTTGAGCAACGAGTTTCCCTGGTGTTGTACCACCTTACCCCAGTCCTGAAGATACTTTCAGGCGCAAACTTTGTTTGCTCACACTTGGATAAAGGATTAAACTAAATTTATTATACTCTAACCAAGTGAAAAATAAGCTTTCACCATCTTTCTCTAAATCCAGAGTAATTTATTAAAAAAGGGTGGCACACCATTTGGCAACTCCTATAGGTAGAGATGACCTGCTAATGCTTCTGCCTGGTATCTCAATTTGGGCCTGGCTCCCACTGAAGAGACCTCAATAAAGGTCGAAACTAGTCTGGGTAGTGGCCCTTCCCTTAATGCATAGCATGAGATGTTATGCATTAAGGGAATGTGATGTGTTTTGCATTATAGGAGATACTGAGACAGGAGTGTTGGTAGCCTGCTCCACCTTTGCAACGAGTTGCCCTGGTGTTGTGCCACCTTACCCCAGTCCTGAAGATACTTTCAGGAGCAGACTTTGTTTGCTCACACTTGGATAAAGGATTAAACTAAATTTATTATACTCTAACCAAGTGAAAAATAAACTTTCAACATCTTCATCAGTAACTTTGAGATAAGTTTTAATAAGGGAATACTGTAAGAAGACATATAAATACAAAATTAATAATGGAAAAACTCACGTAAAAAGATTATTAATAGTATAATTTTCGCCTGCATGTCACAGGCATCTTCAGTGCATTTTAAGCTAAAATTAAACAATAACTGACAATTCCAAAAAGCTCCACCTAAGTAGCCAATGCGAGATAACTAAAAAGGTCAATAAATTTCCTAACTAAAAAAATTTTTAAAAATTATATATACAATAAAAAGTTAGGAAAGATCAGCTGATTTTTAAAGTACTATCTTCCATAAAGGGGACAGACGTAAACCATCAGATCTGTTTAGGAGAGTGAAGTAAAGTTTCACATGTTTCTTTTATAAAGCAGTTCCATGAGGAACTGAATTTTGTGAAGGACTCTTGTCTTTTTCCAGTTAACTCTATATCTAGTGATGATGGCATGTTCTGCAAGTCCAGACTGTTCAGGTTCAAGATATTGAATATAAGACTGGTGTTTTTCTAGCCGAATAGAGGCAGATCTTCCTGTTTGTCCGAAATAGATAATCCACAAGAGCAAGGAATCTGGTAGTCACCTGGATAATTAAGATATGGAAGCTTGTCCTTAAGAGAAGTGAGAAAGGTGGAGATTTTTCTGAATGGTCGAAAGGCAACAAAAGTATTCAGTGGTTTTAAAACTTTTGCTATACGTTCACTAATGCCTTGTACATAAGGGATAGGAATGCGCATTGTTTCTTCTGTATTTGAAGAGGAAGATATATTAAAACTACTCAAAGCTCTTTTTATGAAAGAATTCTTATATCCATTAGAAAGAAAGGCATAAATAATATATTGCAATTCTTTCTGTAATAGATCGTCTGAAGAACAAAAGGAGTGGGCTCGATTAACCAGTGTTTTAATAGTTCCTGCCTTTTGACTGGGATGGTGATGAGATTCAGCATGGATATAATGGCCTGTATGAGTCTTCTTTCTATAGACTGAGAAATGTGGATTACCATCTGGTTGGCAAAGAATTAACTAGAAGAACTGATACTTATAAAAATACTTTGTATTTCAAAAATAAAATTTCAGATCTTCATTCGGACGTTTCGGATATCATGATCAGTTTAGATGTTGTTTCTTTATTTACAAATGTTCCTTTTTCTGAAAGCATTGAATTACTGCAACAAGAATTTCCTTTAGACATTGTAGAAATATTTGATTTTGCAATACATTCTGGTTATTTTTCCTTTCAAAATAAGTTGTATCAACAAATTGAAGGAACAGCAATGGGCAATCCTCTTTCTCCTGCTATCACCAACTTCTTTATGGAACACTTTGACAACATTTCTCCCAGACCTACTCATTGGTTCCGATACGTCGATGACATTTTTGCTATATGGAATGGCTCTTCTGATGATCTTCAACAGTTTTTTCTCTCTAAGTTAAATGCACTTCATCCAAGGCTCCAGTTTACCCTAGAAGTAGAATCAAATAAGTAATTAGCCTTTTTAGATCTTTTAATTCTTTGCCAACCAGATGGTAACCTACATTTCTCAGTCTACAGAAAGATGGCATAAATAATAGATCATAAATATTACAGAAAGAACTGCAATATATTATTTCTTCCTTTCTATCTAATGGATATAAGAATTCCTTCATCAAAAGAGCTTTCAGTAGTTTTAATATGTCTTCCTCTTCAAATACAGAAGAAATAATGCGCATTCCTATCCCTCATGTACAAGGCATTAGTGAACATATAGCAAAAGTTTTAAAACCACTGAATATTTTTGTTGTCTTTCGACCATTCAGAAAAATCTCCATCTTTCTCACTTCTCCTAAGCACAATTAGATTCCTTGTTCTTGTGGATTATGTTATTCCGGACAAACAGGAAGATGTGCCTCTATTCGGCTAGAAGAACACCAGTCTTATATTCAATACCTTGAACCTGAACAGTCTGGACTTGCAGAACATGCCATCATCACTAGGCATAGAGTTAATTGGAAAAAGACGAGCGTCCTTCACAAAAGTTGGTTCCTCATGGAACTGCTTTATAAAGAAACATGTGAAACTTTACTTCACTCTCCTAAACAGATCCGATGGTTTACGTCTGTCTCCTTTATGGGAGATAGTACTTTATAAATTAGCTGATCTTTTCTAACTTTTTATTGTATATATAATTTTATTTTATTTATTTATTTATTTTTTTTAGTTAGGAAATTTATTGATGTTTTTTGTTATCTTACATTAGCTACTTAGGTGGCGCTTTTTGGATTTGTCAGTTATTGTTTAATTTTAGCTTAAAATGTACTGAAGATGCCTGTGACACTCAGGTGAAAATGATACTATTAAATAATATTTCTACATGAGTTTTTCTGTTATTAATTTTATATTTAGTAACTTTGAGAGAGGTGTCATTGTGGAGTGACACACTTGTGAAATGTCCATATATGCCATTTCACGCTCAAGTGGAGCATCCAAAATCAACAGTTGGCGATGTGATCAACAAATGGACTGCACTAGTGATCAGGAATCACTAGTGCAGGAAAACACCCAGGATGGCTGCTCAAAATGACTGACAGAGACAAGATGGTGTTAAAACAGGTAAAACTGGCTGCAATCACCACAGACCATCCATGATGAGTTCCAGAGCACTAGTAACACCACAATGAGCTCTAATACTGCACACAAAAAAAAAAAAAAAAAAAAAAAAAAACTCCATTTACTGGGTTTCCATAGAAAAGCAGCAGCACACAAGCCAAACATCACAACAATGAACAAGGCAGCTCTTCTGGCCTGGTGCAAAGAATGTGTGAACCAGACAATTGACCAGTGGTAAATGGTTCTCTGGAGTGATGAATCAAGGTTCACCTGTATTCAGTTCCGACGGTAGGGTGTGGATGTGGAGACAGTCTGGTGAACGCATTGTTACCACAGTGTGTTGTACCCACAGTAAAGTTTGGTGGTGGAGGATTAATGGTATGGGGTGCATTCAGCTGGTTTGGAGTGGGACCACTGGTCACTAATTATATATTTGGTTTTATCCTTTATCCAAGTATAAGCAAAGTTTGCACCTGAAATCCTTTCAGGACTGAGACAACTCATGATAAAGGTGGTATAAGTTTTCATCACTTGCCTTAGTATCCCATAATGCAAAGCACATCTCCTTGCAGACATGTATAATGCTATGCATTAAGGGAATGATCACTACCCAGACCTATTTCGATCTTTATCAAGGTGCTGTTGAAGTAAAGACCTCTCTAAAAATTAGGCGGTCCCCCAGAATACTCCCTACGAGTGCTCAAAGGACCGTCCAACTCAGCAGTGGCTCCACTCAGTGACAAGCTCACCCCACCACCACTAAGCAGAGCCATAATCTCAGCGGTGGCCCCACTCAGAGACAGGCAGAAACCTACCCCCGAACAGAGCCATAATCTCAGTGGTGGCCCCACTCAAAGACAAGCAAAAACCTACTCTCAAGCAGAGCCTCTCACATCTCATGGAATGCAAACACTTCTGTGCAAAAGCACATCAGTGGGAGCCAGACCCAGAGGTGGTGATACTAAGGTGTAAGTAATGGAGAAGTCATAATTACCTATACAAGTTGCCAAAGGGTGTCACACCCTATTATTAAAATGCTCTGGATTAGAGATAAGTTTATGGAAGTTTTTTTCACTTGGCTATGCTACTAATTATATATTTGGTTTTATCCTTTATCCAAGTGTAAGCAAACAAAGTTTGCACCTGAAGTATTTTCAGGACTGGGGAAAGTAGTGGTAAAGGTGTTATGACTTCACATCACTTTCCTTAGTAACCCATAATGCAAAGCATATCTCCTTGTGGACATGTATAATGCCATGCATTATAGGAAGGGTCACTACCCAGATTAGTTTCGACCTTTATCGTTGTCTCTTCAGTGGGACAATAAAGGTCAAAACCAGTCTTGATAGTGACCCTTCCCATAATGTATAGCATTATACATGTCCACAAGGAGATGTGCTTTGCAATATGGGATACTAAGGCAAGTGAGGTGAAGTCATACCACCTTTACCACGAGTTTCCCCAGTCCTGAAAGTACTTCAGGTGCAAACTTTGTTTGCTTACACTTGGATAAAGGATAAAACAAAATATATAATTAGTAGCATAGCCAAGTGAAAAACTTCCATGGGACCACTGGTCGTTGTCTGTGGTTCCATGAAGGCAGCTAAGTACCTTGATATTCTGAATAATCAGCTGCTGCTTACACTGTGAAGTTTTTATGGAACAGACTTATGTTACTATCAAGACGCCTATGCCCCATGCCACAAAGCTACAGCTGTTATGGAATGGTATGAAGAGATGGGTGTTAAACAACTGCCCTGGTCTGTGCAGAGTCCTGACCTTAACCACATAGAACACCTATGGGATGAATTTGAGTAGCAATTGAGGTCCAGAGCAGCATGTCCTCGATCTGTCGCTGAACTCAGTGCTGCTTTGATGCAGGAATGGAGACAAATTCCACTTGATGTCTGCCACATGTTGGTGGAAAGCCTCCCTCAAAAGATGCAGGAGGTGATCAAAGCCAATGGTGGACACACCCGATATTAGGGTTCATTCACCTGCTGGTATCAGTTGTAAATTGCTAAAGTATCCGGACAATTATTGGTAGATAGTGTATAGTGACATCAAGATATGAGGATAACAGTAACTAACATTCAAAGAATCATGAAATAATTTATAATAGTCTGTGGTGCAGAAAGAGAACATAAAGGATCATTCTCATTTTTATACAGTAGTTGTTTTTTAACAGTTTACTGAGTAGTAAATAAAAAATGTAAATAGCATTTAAATTTGCAACACAAAAACATAGCATATTCTTTTTTAGGGTAAAACTGGTGGCAGAGGAGAAAAGGGAGAAAAGGGCGATGTTGTAAGTGAATTTCATTCATTCATTTTTTTATTTTTACAAATGCATTTTTAATACATTACTAACTTTAGTATACGTTTAATAATGATTTTATATAAAATATGGCGATAATGAAAGGGAAAAAAAAATTTTTTTAAAAAAATATATATATATATATAACTATATATATATATAGTTATATATATATATAACTGCAACTGCATTATCCAGTCATATTCTTTTTTCAAATAATACTAATGATGATCAACAAAGCCACTCCGTTTGCTGGGATAGATCAGAAAATATTTTTTGCTGTGATGATGAGTTTGAGAGAAAAATTGTAAAATCAAGGGAAATCCTGCTGAACCCTGTCCACTTAAACAACAATTTGAGTTATAACATCCCAGATAGCCATGCTGCAGTTATTCAATATTGGCGTTCACATGAGCCTGCACGCACACTTGCAATAAACAATGGCACGCCTGTTAGAACAACTTGAAAAAATACGTTTTTTTATGTATAAATTATGTGTGGCAATTTTTACCTGTAATTTCCAGTTGTTTTAGATACTTGAGAGGTATTCACAAAGGAAAAGATACCATTCTTTTCCTTTATGAATACCTGAGGAAGGCTGTTATAAGCCGAAACTAGTTGTATTATTCTCATTAAAATCTTTATAAGTTATCTCGGATTTTTTAAGTCATTAAATCTATGTTTTAAAATGTATCACAACAACCGAGTAAAAGCTTATGATCACACACACACACACACACACACACACACACACACATATATATATATATGTGTATGTATATATATATATATATATATATGTATGTATGTATGTATGTCTGTCTGAAATAAATCACCAGCAGCAAGTTTTCTTTCATTCTTCTTCTTCTTTACTAGGAATCACAACAATACAGCCTTCATGCTTACTAAAACTATTCTTGAATTAAATTAATATAGATGAATTTCAGATAACCATACTATTTTCAGAATTGTTATCCTTGTCACATACTCATAGAAATGAATTTGATAGTTTGAACAGTAAGGAAGGTAAACCTGCCAGGTGTTTTTCAGTTTCCTTGCAGTTGTAAACTTTTCTGTTTGAACAGTTTACAACTACAGACAAACAGGCAGGACAACCAATATGAAAATTGCAGAACTCAAGGACTACATCTGGTTCCATCAGATGTAGTCCTTGAGTTCACTACAGCCACTCAGGACTTGCTGATTATATGCTGAACACTTATTACAAGATATGTTGGATGAAAGCTACTCTGCTGCACTGCAACAAATATAAATATAATTATGAAAGATTATTCTTAGAATCTCTCTCAGCCTTTAGAAACTACTCAATCCTCAGCAAGTTTACTTGCATGAAACTGCTCCAAATTTGCAAAGCACTCATCCTCTGAACTTCAGCCCAACAGCCAAGACCTTCCATTAATCCAATAGGGAACACTATTTAGGTCTTCAGGCTCAACTTTTGTTGCCATGCTTCTGTCTCATTTATCCATTGCTAGTGCCTGCATTCACATATATTTTGCTATGTTTCCTGATGATGGCAGTTTGACATTACCATCTTCAGGGATCACAAAAAGAATGATGTGCATCAAGAGATAGAGGAGTGAACTGAGAAGACCAATCGTAAATATTTTGCAACTTTCAGAACTCATAAAATCTAGAATATTATCAAAAAAATCCAAAGCAAACCTCAGTTTAAGCCATCTACAATCAATATTAAGTAGATGTGAAATATGGTTATCAACAATGGGATATAATAGAAAATTTATCACATTTGAAAGAAAAGTACTGAGAAAAAATTTTGGAACACAATGAGAAACTATGGAGTTTGTTTTAAGACCCAACATTCTGTTCTATATAAGAAGTAAGATAATTGAGCAATTTGTTCACATTATTATTATTATTTTCCTGATCCCATGGAGTCACAAGACTTATTGCAGGAGATCAACACTAGTGAACACAAAGCAAAGTCTGTCCTACCACTCCTTAAAATCATCTATATGTTCACCTCCCTTTCAGACAATGCATTCCAAGCTCCTATCACTCTCCATGCAAAGAAACTTACTTCCTACCCTTTTACTCACCACCTCCTTTTCCAACTTCTAGAGATGGCCTCTTCTCCTTTTTCCTTTCCCTCATTCTGCCGTATGAAAAATATCCTCAGTGTTAATATGACAATAATCCTTCAACAGTTTAAATGTCTCAATCATTATCTTCCATCCACCAAACTCTGCAGTCCACATGCTCTCAGTCTATCCTCGTAATCAGCATTGTACAGTCCTGATATGATAGATATTTATTATCCATCTCTGCACCCTCTCCAAGGTACTTGAGCTCATTTAACTCTCTGTGACTAGATCTGAGCACAGGAATACAGATCTGGTTTGATCAAACCTTTATACACTAGGACAAGCACACTTTTATCTGTTGTAGTCAGTGTTCTCCTCAACATTACCGCAGTTCATGGAGATCTCTTAACAACCTTTGCAATATATCCTTGGAACTTTAAATCTCTATCCACAATCACCCACAAATCCCTTGTTTCTTCCACTTCTTCCAGTATAACTGTACCAAGTGAGTATGAAACATCGCATCGGGCAAAGGTGGTGAAGGTAACCCAGAGGATTGCTGCAATACTGAGAAGGATGCTGACCTACAGAGATAAAAGAGTTATCATTCCATTGTATAAGACTCTGATCAGACCACACTTAGAGACTATTGTTCTCAAATTTGGTCCCTGGGATTTGAAGGGGATAAATTAACTGTGGAAAGGATACAGAGGCAGATAACAAAGATGGTTTCAGGCCTGTATAATGTTAGTTATGAGGATCGGCTGAGGGAATGTGAACTGCAGAGTTTGGTGGATAGAAAAAGGAGAGGTGATATGATCGAGACTTTTAAACTGTTGAGAGGCAGTTAGAGGGTTGACACTGGGGAGTTCTTTCACTTGGTGGAACAGCGGGAAGGAGCGATGACAAGGAACCAACCCTGGAAGTTACGAAAGGAAGCTGTGAGCAAGAGGGTGTGTGTAGAGTGGTTTCTTTGCGTGGAGGGTGGTTGAACTGTGGAATTCATTGCCTGATTGAGTGGTGAGAGCAAGAACGGTCAATGAGTTCAAGGAGTGGTATGATAGACCTTGTGTTTTCTAGGAAAGTCCTCCCATGATTAGTCTCTTGACTCCATGGAGGCCTGAATAATAATAATAATAATCTGCGGATTCCAAATTTTAAAACCTTATATTTAGCTGCATTAAACTGAAATCCTCATTTATTTACCCACTTTTCCAGCTTATTCGAATCCTCTGGAAGAGCCAAAACATCAGCATTGTTAATTATTAATAATCTTCCAAGCTTCACATCACATGCAAACAACTGAACATCTCCATTAGGTCTTGTGACAATATCATTGCCATAAACAGCTATGGTCCCTGAACTGAACCCTGTGGAATTCCACTTGTAACCATCCTGTTCCTTGATACTGCTCTCCAATATACAACTCTCTAATATCTTTCTGAGAGCCAATCACCAATCCAGTCCATTAACCTGATATCCAATCCATTATGATGCAACTTAAAAACCAACTTCTCATGTGACACCATGTCAATGCCTTGGAAATATTTTTAAAAATGACAGTGTATGCTACCTTCATCCACTGCTCTTGTTATTCTATTATAAAAGATAACGAGATTGCTAAAACAAGAGTGCCCATTAACAATTCATGCTGGCCTGCATAAATAATATTACCTAATTCTTTTAATGAGTTCTTACCAATTTCTCCAAAATCTTAACAACTACAGAATAAATGCAAACAAGCCTGTGGTTTGATACCTCCATTTCACCACCACCCTTATATAATGGTACTATTTTACCCACCTTCCACTCACCAGGAATCTGCTCCATTTCAAGACTTTCATTAAGCAACAAGTTAATGATGCAGTTAATTCCATAGCACATTCCCTTAAAACATAATAAAATTCCAACTAGTTCTCTTGCCTTATTGACATTAAGCATTTTCTGATGTATTCCAAATACTCAGTATTCAGAATACATCCTCTTCATGACTTATTTTTTAATGGTATTAACAACACCGAACAATTTTATCAAAGAGATGTTTTATTAACTGCTTATATTTCTCTGAATTTCAAATCAGCATCATCAGATCACAACACACTTGCACATGCGACAGTGAGTGAGTGAGTGAAACAATATAATTGCAATGGACAAAAGATTTAAAGTCCTATTTTTGGTGCCCTCTAACAGAAAAAAAAAACAAAAAGAGCTATGCAGGAGTTTTTCTTAGGATAACAGTCTCCCAGATTTTTGGCAAATTAATGCACCCATATTTGTTAAGGTTGGGAGAATTCTTCAAAGCCATTGCTGACTCAAAAAATAATCTTTCCAATCTGTAACGACTCCTAAATAGCACATTCGTTTTCTTCCATCTAATCCTGTGTGAAGAAGTGTCCAAAGCGTGGTCTGCCAGTCCTGACTTGCCATAGTAATAATAGCAAATGTATTTTTCATGTTCTTCCAGGCAGATGTTAATTGATCTTCCTGTTTATTCATAATAGGCCAAGTCACAGGGAACTTCATACACTCCTAGGTGTACTAAAGGGTGAAGTTTATCCTTAGGCGAGCGGATCAAAGTTGCTAGTTTGATATGAGGTTTGAAAGTGGTGCGAAGGCCATGTTTCATCAATACTTTGGCTATCTTTTCTGAAGTACCTCCGACATAGGGAATAGAAATGGTCATGTTGTGTTCTTGTGTATTAGGGGAGGGCAGAGTAATGGGACTATGTAGTATTTTATCTATTTTGTAGGGATTATAGCAGTTGGCAAAGAATGTATGGCACAGATATTTGAGTTCTGGCCTTGTGTTGTTTCACTCACTCACTCACTGTTGCGTGTACAAGTGTGTTTTGCTCTGATGATGCTGATTTGAAATTCACCGAAATATAAGCAGTTAATAAAACATCTCTTTGATAAAATTGTTTGGTGTTGTTAATACCGTTAAAAAATAAGTCATGAATAACTGTCAACATCTAAGCTTATATGTTAGATATACATCCTCTTCATTCTCTTCTAACACTTCACTGCTCATTATCTTTCTAGGAATAAAGCCTGTAGTACCAGGATTATTATTATTATTATTATTTGATACCTCCAGGGAGTCCAAAGACTCATCGAGGGAGAGTGTGCCAACAGCATCGAACGATTGGTCCCCTTCCAACTACTAACCGCGCTCAAACTTACTAAACTGAGCCATTAGTAGCAGAGGCTCTATCAATCGACCAACCTTTGCTGGAACAATCTGATAAAGTGATCATTAAATAGCTCAACTATGTCATCTACTTTCGTCTCCCAATCCCATCTCCACCCAGCAAGATAATCTGTCTACTGTAATTTTTCCTCTTACTCATCATATAGCAAAAAAAAATTGTTGGCATTTTCCTGATTCTGAGAAAGATCCTAAGCTCCTCACTGATGTGAGGAGCTTAGGATCTTTCTCAGACATAGCCAAGTTAGCTGATCTTGGGTGTAGACTGCAGGGTTTTTCTCCCCAGTTTATCTGAAGGTTTTCATCCTGCAAGCAGGATGAAATTAGTCAGTACAAACCAGCCTAGAGAAGTCAACGCTTCTACAAACATAGGATACACCAAGAGGTATAGGCATAGAGCTAACCACCTTATCCTTGAATACAGTTGTGGTTAAATGAATAGAAAACTCTTGACACACAAGGCAAAAGAGGGAAGAAGAAGAAGAGATAAAATGAGCAGTGTGATTGATCGAGGCATTGGATATGAGGATTAACACCAAGAGTTGGTAGTGATAGTAGAAATTAATGATAGTCTAATGATATTTTATTTGGGAACAAGGAAAATGTGAAAACAGATATCAGGAGGTTTTTGAGGTTTTTTAATATATTTTTAATAAAATATAACAATATGGTAAGAAAGGTAGTCAGTGTTTTGTCTAATTAGTGAAAGTGAGTAGCTGAGATATCAAGCAAAGATAATGACTAGTATGTGAGTGGAGGTCGAGCCATGCAAACTGAAAAGCACTGCAGTTAATGAATGTGTAAGATGATTTTGAATGATGGATGGAATTGTATAAGAGTGACAGACTGCATTTAAGTGATTTTGGTGTGAGTCAATTCGTAAGCTTTTCCTACAAGAGTGAGTAATGGCTACAGTGAATAGAAAGTAAGGTAGAAGAGACTGAAGCACACCAGAAGTGGTGAACGATTTGAATGAAGAGGTGAAAGTGAGAGAGAGTAGGAACATAAGACTGAGAGGGAAATGGGGGGAGGAGTCAGTATTACTATTATTACGGGCAACTCCAGGGAGTCATTGGACTCATCGAGGGAGGCCCCAAATCATATTCATCACAACTATTTGACATTCATACAGTATCTATCATACCTCGCCTTAAACTCATTCACTGTCACAGCATCCACCACAGACTCAGGGAGCGCATTCCACTCATTCACTACTCTAAAAGTAAAGAACCCAGCTCTAACACCTTTACTAACTACACTTTTGCCCAGTTTCCATGGATGTCCCCTAGTCCTCCCAAAACCAGCCCTGTTCTCAAAAATATCTTCTGAATTAATTTTATAGAAACCCTTCAGTAATTTGAATGTCTCAATCATATCTCCCCTCCTCCACCTATCAACCAATTTTTGCAACCCACAAATCCTCAACCTGTTCTCATACGGTTCATTCCACAGACCTGCTATCATCTTGGTCACTCGCCTCTGGATCCTCTCCACCTCCTCCCCATCAAGAAGAAACCTAGGTGACCAAATCTGAGTACAGTAGTCTAGATGGGGTCTTATCAAGGCTCGATACAGAGGAACAATAACCTGCTTGTCTCTGCTTGTCATCGTATTCTTCAGCAACCAAGTGATTTGATGAGCTGTTTTGGTCACTTTTGCAATGTGTCCCCTAAATTTCAATTCCTTATCTACCAACACTCCTAAATCTCGTGCCTCATCAATTTCCTGGAGCACGGTTCCACCAATGCAGTAAACTGCCGCCAATCTTTTCACCCCAAAATGCATAACCTTACATTTTGCCACATTAAACTGACATCCATTCTCCTTAGCCCAGACCTCCAATCTATCCAAATCATCCTGCAAAATTTTGACGTCATCTGCATTCACTATTGCCCTACCCAACTTCGCATCATCTGCAAACAAATGAACTGTTCCTCTCAGATCATTTCCTATATCATTTATGAACAAATTAAACAGCAGTGGTCCAAGAACAGATCCTTGTGGCACACCACTAGTCAAAGGCCGTCTTGTGGACTCTACTCCCGAGTAAACCACTCTCTGATATCTCTCCGTCAACCACCCTCCTATCCATCTCACCAACCCTATGTCCATTCCCATATGCTGCAATTTACTGATTAGAATTCCATGTGGAATCCTGTCAAAGGCCTTGGCAAGGTTTTTCCATCCATACTGTTTCCACAGTATGGATGGAAAATGTGGAAGCCAAATGCATAAGTGGATGTGTGAGTAGAACAAGAAAGGAATAAGATGGCTTCAGGGATAACTTGTATCTGAGTATAGTTGTAGGGAGTGGTGGTGATAGAGATGAATGGCTAGGAGGAGGTATAAGGAGGAGAGTCACATTCAAGAGTGTGAATGTGACTCTCCTAGAAGTGTCAATGGAACTTGTAATAGAAAACAAGAATGAGCTATTATGCATGTTTACAAAAGCCAGAAGTATCAGAAATAAGGGGAATGTGATTGCTGCCTTGATCTGCTTCATGAGCCTACTCTCAGAAACTGTGAAATAATTCACAGTTATTATTTATTAGAGGCATGCGAATCAGAAAGTGCAGAAGGATAGTTTCCCTAGAGGTAAAATGAGTTCCGCACAGTTAGCCGTGCAGAACTCATTTTATCAGGACACACTGGGAACTCCTTTCCCATTGTGTCCCAATAATTATCTCAAGACACACTTGAAAATATATAATGGAATGAGAAATGGGATGGAAAATGAGATTGGGTTGCTCCTTGGGCCCAACTT
The DNA here is from genome assembly GCF_054136105.1 of Typopeltis vanoorti. Taxonomy (NCBI): domain Eukaryota; kingdom Metazoa; phylum Arthropoda; class Arachnida; order Uropygi; family Thelyphonidae; genus Typopeltis; species Typopeltis vanoorti. The sequence continues at coordinate 20,394,629 of NC_143567.1, read as the reverse complement.
AAGAACTATCTTAAGTACTTGGGGGCAATGTTAGAATGTATTCAAAGGATCAGTAGGTTAAATAAGGCAGGCATGAAATGGATGAATGATGAGGCTAGACATGCAGTTTGGAAAGTGAATGCATTATGGTGGGAGCACAAGATGAGTGGTAATAATCAATTGTATGAGGAGTACAAACAGCAGGGAAGGAAGGTGACTTGTTTAGTAAGGGGAGCAAAAGTATCATCTGCATTTAGCTAATGAGGAAAAAAATCACAGGAAATTCTTTAATATGTGACTGACTAGTAGAAGAAAAAAAGAATGATGCTGGCTGGTGAAAATGGCAGAATGATAACCTATGGAGAATATAGTTCAAGTGTTAGATCAGCAACTCATAAAGGTTATTCATGTGGTATTCATAATATCACATATATTCTCATATATATGTGATATTATGCAGTACTTGGGACCAATAAGACGGATGGAGGGGGGGATGATAATGAGTGATCATGGAGTGAGGCATGTGGAAAATCGAGTAAACTAGATATTAATAAGCGTGAAAGGCATGATGATATATCACTGCAGGTTTTCAGTGAATGAATGTTCCAAAAGTTAACAAAACTGTAATGTAACATGAGTCTTACACTGTTCCAAAGGAGTCACAGAGGCCAAAAGTATGCTGCTTCATAAGGGAGGTGATAAAATTAGGGATTTGAATTATAAGCCAGACTCTGCATCTGACAATATAGTTATAGTGGTTAGTGATGGTGAAGATTTAGACTTAGGATGACATTAGTACTATTTTCCTTGATGGTAACATGCATTTGTTAAGGGAAGATTGCGTTTTCAATCAACTTACATATAACAGGGTAACAAATGCATTGAACCAGTGAGATACATGTACAGTGGTATATTTAGATTCTGCAAAGGTCTGATAGATTGCCACGTGACAAGCTGTTAATTAAATTGGAATAGATGGGGGACACCCCCTCCCCTCCAAAGATCTATTTTAGGATGATTGCTGATTAACCTGTATGTTAATGATATTGGGAAAGATTTGAATGGTGATATTTGTTTGCAGATGATGTAAAGTTGCTAAGAACTATGGGATAAGAGCTGATGTGGCGTTGCCAGCAAACAGGATAAAGCTGGGGAGAATGAGAAAATGGGTGAGATTACCAGTTCAGGGTTGCACAGAGTAAGGTTTAAAATTTAGAAAGCAATGCTGGGATATAGAGTAAAGAGTGCCTATTTGGGTAATGGTGGATAAGGACCTTACATTGCAGAAATACAGTGCTGAAATTGTGAGGAAATTGAGAAAATTGTAGCAATGATGGTTGTATGGACAAATAAAATCTCCTGAGTGCAGCAGTTGACTAAAGCATTTAACAAAGGCTGTTCCTGACCCATATTTCACCAAATTATGTGCAGGGAATTGAAGAGGATCAGTATTGGCAGCCTCTATGGAAATCACTGATTTCTACAAAGTTCACAGTGTGAAAAACATAAAATATTTAAGCAATCTTGTTTCGCAAGTGACAATGAGGAATCATTATGCAATGTAGCAGTTTAAATTGATAACGGGTAGAGGAAACAGCTTAAAGTAGTAAAGGAATAGAATTTCTGAAATGTTGAAGGACAAATATGTAAAGCAATATATAGTTGAGTAACATGAGGATCAAGAGTTTTAGATGATTTGATCTTAGCATCAAAGATCAGATTGTAATTAAAATGCCATCCTTGTCTCTGGCTGGTGAGCATGACTATGTCTTGTTGAGTTGAAGAATAAACAGTCATACAGAATTATCAAGGAGAAAAGAATTTATGTGGAATTATAACAATCTTCAGAAATCAGCTTGGGAGGATGGTGTAGATGTAAAAATTGGAAGGGAAGGATTGTGTTAGTGCCTGGTACTTACTGAAGAAATACTTATCATCAGTAGTAACAAGCTGCATGCTTTAAGTGAAAAAGAAAACACATTTTGGTAATAAGTTGATCAATCATGAACTTCAGATAATAAAAAAATGCATTGTGTAAAAGTAGAGCGAGAGAGAGAGAGAGGTGAAGAACAATTGCATGAGGAATATAAGACCCACCATGAAAGTGATTAGTATAGTAAGGAAGACAAAATTGTTGTGTGCTGCTAGAAGGAGAAATTACTATGAAAGAATGACATTGTTAGATAGAAATGGGGTCAAGTGAATAATGAATAGGACATAGCAGAGTTGTTTAATAATCAGTTTATTAGGATATTTCATCGTGTAAAAGCAGGTTTTATTACAATACTTGGAGAGTGCCCAAGGTTTAGAAATGCATGAGGAGAATGTATTTTAAACACTAAGTACACCGGAAGTCAATAAGGCATTGGGACTAGATGGTACTTTGTCACTTGTTTTACAAAAATTTGCTAAGGAACTGATCACTGATTTGGCCAGTCAGTGAAAATTTAGTTATTGGGAAGGTATCCAAGGAATGGAAGGAGGGTTAGATAGTGCCATTACACAAGACTGGTGGTAGAATAGAGGCATTAAACTATACACCCATTCGTATTTTTTCTGTATTTTGGTAAGATTTTAGAGAAATTAGTGAAAGGTCATATACGGAAATGGCAAATTGAGATAATGCATCTGTATAGATCTGTGTTTAATGTATCTGTATGCGTGGTCAACATGGATTTGTTAAGGGTGATTTTTGTTTCAGGAACCTGATTACATTTTCTATTAATGTAACAGAGCAGTTGTTCAGGGAAAGGCATGTGTGCTGCCTTTTTTTTTTATTATTAATTTTTTTTTGTAAAGGAATTTGACAGTTTTGTTGCAATAATATTCTGATATTTAAGTTGCAGCATACAGGTTTAGATGTCAGGTTACTGCATTGAAGGGAAATTTGTGTCTTGTATATATCAAGGAGATGTGCATGAGGGATTAGTATCGAGGAAGAAGAAGAAGGTCACATATGGGATTCCATAGGGCTGAGTACTGGGACCTTTACTTTTTAACCTTCATGACCTTTTTTGTTAATGATATTCTCACTGTTTTGCAGGGGGAATTTCAGTTGTTTGTAGATGATGTGAAGTTGGGAAAGGTTATTACTGATAGCACCGATGTTGTGATCCTTCAGGAGGATTTGAGTAAGTTGGACAGGTGGGCAAATGAATGGGCCTGTAAGTTTAATGAAATAAATGTAAGTTCTTTAAATTTAGGAGTCATCAATGGAAAATTGAAAGTCATTGATTGAAATTTGAAGTTTGGGAGACATGAAGGTTAGTTAGAGAACTGCATTTGACCAACAGATATAATAATAATAATAATAATAATAATAAGTGATTATTGTGGTTATTCCATCATACAAGTCCTGATTAGACCACCTCTGGATTATTGTGTTCATATTGGATTACAATGGAATAAATTAACTTTGGAGAAGATACAAAGGTGAGAACAAAAATGATAAAACAAGACTGCACAATGTTATTTATGAGAATTTATGGTATACAAACTTCAGAGCTTGGTGGATAGAAGATGAAGAGGTGATATTAATTATATCACTTTTATATTAGATCAGACTTTTAAACTGTTCAGAAGTAGTAACAGGATTGAACTGGGGAGATCTTTTGTATTGCAGGATAAAGGATGGAACAAGGATGAAGAGCCATCTCTGGAAGTTGTGCATAGAAGTGATGAGTAGGAGGGTGGGAAGGCTTTTTTTTTTGGCATGCAGAGTAATTGTCTCATGGATGCATTGCATGGTAGGAAATGTGAGTGTGTGGATGTTAATGAAGTTTAAGACATGGTATGATAGATTATTTAAAATAAAGAGCAAATAGGCTTCATTTTGGCGATGTAAACCTTATTTAAATTAAGGGGATATTAAATCCCACATTGTTTTAAAACCGAATAAGAAACTCAAAGATCAGAATCAAAGAGTTTCATGCCGAATATAGTAACTGTAAAATTATTGGCGACTGCTAGATAAGCTAAAGCACGTAGTTCAAGTACGTAGTACAAACTAGGGCAACTCGCAGCAAAGGTGGAGAAAGTTATGATCGCTATTCTTAGTATTTCACATAATGTAAAACCCATCTCCTAGGAGATGTATGATGTTATACATTACGTTATGGTGGGAGGTCACTACCCAGACCGGTTTCGATCTTTATTGAGATCTCATCAGTGAGTAGCTAGACCAAATATAATACTATAATACTAAGGGTATAGCGAAAAGAACTTATATATATATATACTCTGCTATACTAGTTGTCAAAAAAGGTGCACCCATAAATTATTTAAAACAAAGAGCCAATAGGCTTCATTTCGGCTATGTAAACATTATTTAAATTAAGGGGATATTAAATCCCACATTATTTTAAAACCGAATAAGAAACTCAAATATCAGAATCAAAAAGTTTCATGTCGAATATAGTAACTATAAAAGTATCAGCGAAAACGAGTTGCCCTAGTTTGTACTACGAACTTGAACTATGTGCTTTAGCTTACGCTAGTAGTCGCCGATACTTTTATAGTTAGTATATTCGGCATCAATCTCTTTGTTTCCAATCTTTGAGTTTCTTATTCAGTTTTAAAACAATGTGGGATTTAATATCCCCTTAATTTAAATAATGGTATGATAGATTTTATGCTTCTAAGCCAGGCCTCCTAGAATGAGTCTTGTGACTCCATGGTGATCAAGAATAATAATTAATGAATTATTACAGAAATTTTTTTGTCCTTATCGAAAGTTTTTTTATCAATTACAATGTGCATTATACTTGACAATAAATTATATTCTTGTTTTAAATCCTGTTCCTAAGTATAAACATAAGTGCAAAGTAACTTAATGAAATAGAGACTTGCATTAATTTAATCTTTGGTATTTTCTTGAGTCTGGCTCCCACTGTTGACATTTCAATAAAGGTTGAAACCATTCTGGGTAGTGATGAGTTCTGGAAGTTACTTCATGCTTATGCTTGGGTATAGGAATAAAACCAGAATATAATTTGCCAGCCTTGTTGGCCGAGTGGTTAGCATATCCACTCTCCATCCAAAAGGCTGCGGGTTCGAATCCCACTGTGGGCATGGATGTTTGTGATTGTCTGTGAAAATTCTAATGGTAGTGGGCAGTAGATAGCATTGGTGTAGATGATGATGGTAGTTGCGGTTCATTATTATTATTATTATTATTATTATTATTATTATTATTACCCCAAGACCTCATGGAGTCAAAGACTCATCTGGGAGGTCCTTTTATCACACACACACCTCATCATACCATGTCTTAAACACACTCAAACTCCTTGCAGACACCACACTCTCAGGCAAGGCATTCCAATCACTCACAACTCTGCACGAAAAAAACCTACCTCTCACTATCCTACCCACACCCTCTTTATACAGTTTCCAGGGATGACCTCTGGTTCTCCCGTGATCTCCCACTATTCTCTGTAGAACTTCTCCACCATTTATCCTATAACAACCCCTTACCAACTTGTAGGTCTCTATCATATCTCCCCTCTTCCTCCTGTCCACCAGACTCTGCAAATTACATCTTCTCGATCTTTCCTCATACTCGACATTCCAGAGGTCAGAAACTACCTTAGTCAGTCACCTTTGGACCCTTTCCAACATCTCTTCATCCTTCTGAAAACCCGGTGACCAAATCTGGGCACAATAGTCCATGTGTGGCCTAATCAAAGCCTTATACAACGGAACAAGAATTTCCCTACTTCTACACGTCAGTGTCCTCTGCATCATTCCCAGAAACCTTTGTGTTGTCTTCACAATTTTGGTGATGTGTCCCGTGAATTTTAGATCCTTATCCACTATCACCCCCAGATCTCTTATTTCCTCTACCTATAATAATATATTCTCACCAAGCATAAATTCTGCATCCCATCTTTGTTTTCCAAATTTTAAAACCTTACATTTTGCAACATTGAACTCACATCCTCATTTCTGTACCCAATCACTCAATTTATTCAAGTCTTCTTGCAAGGTCACAACATCTTCACTGCTCTTTATGGTTCGTCCCAACTTTGCATCATCTATAAACAACTGAATATCTCCATCCAAATCTTTGCAAATATCATTAATATACAAGTTAAACAGTAATGGCCCCAAAACAGACCCTTGAAGCACTCCACTAGTGACTTTCCTTTTCCTGGATATCGCTCCTCCATACACAACTTGTTGATACCTATCAGATAGCCAGTCTCCAATCCAATGCACTAATCTATTATCCAACCCCATCTGCTTTAGTTTGACTCTCAACTTATCATGAGATACCTATCAAAAGCCTTTGCGAAATCCAAGTATATTACTGTGTATCCTTCTCCTCTGTCCAAGGAAGCAGTCACTTTATTGTAATAAGTAAGTAGATTCCTAAAACATGACCTCCCTTTTGCAATCCATGCTGTCCATCAAAGCCATGCTGTCCCCTGTACAGTGTCTCATTTTCATCAATCCATTCCTGTATATTTCCCTTGACTACTTTCTCCAAGATCTTGATAACGACTCCTGATATGCTGATCGGTCGGTAATTTGCAACCGTAGTCTTGGATCCTCCTTTATGCAGTGAAACTATTTTCCCCTCTTTCCACACCTTCGGGACTAAACCAGACCCAAGACTCAGATTAAACAACATGGCCAAGGGCACTGATAATTCCTTAGCCGCTTCATGCAAGACCCGTGCCGTTATGCCATCCAATCCCACAGATGTGTTCACATTAAGGTTCTGTAATAGACTATTCACCTCCACTTCATTCATCACAATTCCCATATAAATCAATGGTTCCTTCATTTCTTCAATGTCACCACCTGGATGATATACTTTTTGCAAAGTGCGCGCTCAGTAACTCCACTATATCGACTGATTCAGTGATATCCTTACCATCGTCATTCCTTGAAATCATTTTGCCGTGTACAGTTTTTTCTTGCTTGCAGCATATTGAAAGAACTGTTTGGGATTCTCTTTTGCTTGCTAGTTTCCTTTCATAATCTGCTTTTGTTTTTTTTACCACACTTGTTACCCTTCTGGCCTGCACTTTATACCGTTCGTGTGCCTGCAGGTCACCCCTTTTTTTAAATTCCCTCCACAGTTGTTTCTTTTTTTTGCAGCTCAAGCTTAATGGTGTTATTCATCCATTTAACCCCTGCTTGTTTTACTATTCGGACCCTAGGTATACAATCAGCCATAACCTCCTGTAAATGCTCCTTGACCACTTCCCATGCTCTATTGACGTCCAGCCCTTGCAGTTGTACATGCCATGGCACCGATCCAAGCAATCTCCTAAGATTGTCATACTTGCCAGCACGGTAATTCCACATATACCCTGTCTTAATCGAAAATTCCACACCTTTAGCCACTTCCCAGGTCAAGCCCTTATGATCACTCTCACCAATAGGTGGCAACATGGTCATATTCATTACAGTCAAATTCTCAGATGCTATTACCAGGTCAAGCACTCTCACACCCCTAGTATTTTCAATTACATGCTGTCTCAGATAGTTATCCCTTAATAATTGAATAAAATCCATTTCCTTCCTCACTGTGTCCTCTCCTCCTTCCAATCAATGTTACCATAGTTGAAATCCCCCATAATAATTACCTTCCTTCCATTCATTTCATCAATTTGTTTATGCATACTATCTCCACCATCTCTTCCATCACCTGGTCTATAGCAGCACCTGACTGTATATTTTCTTCTGCTAGTCTCAATCTCACACCAAATAGCCTTGAATGACTCTTTTCACTATTCTGCAATACAGTTTCAATTCTCCTTGGCTGCAGTTCATCAGCTATCATCAATAACACCCCCTTCCCCCATTTTATTCTCTCTCTGTCCGTCCTAAACACACTGTAACCTACGCATTCTATCCTGCTAACTATATCATATTCAGTCAACCATGTTTCACTAATGCCAATAACCTGTGGCCAGGAAGAGCCAATCAAGGCCAAAAATTCTTCCTTCTTTGTTCCTAAAATACTCCTGGCATTAGTGTACATGAAATGCAGTGATCCCTTTGTCCCACCCCTATCTTGATGCATTATTCTAAATGTCCCATTCCCATGTTTTGTCCTTAGTGCTGGCTCGGGTACATTATATACATTCTTACACTCAACTGTCTCACTGATGTCTGCATATCCACTCCCCCCCCCTTGGTAGTTCTAGTTTCCCTGGTTCTGCACATCCGTTTTCACTTCATTCAGCAACACTTTTTCCAGTCTCCACACACCAAGTCCATTCAAATGCAGGCCATCCATCTTGTATAAATCCTTTCGCCCATCAAACTCATTCCACACGTCCACGAATTCCACACCACACTGTCTGCATAACCTGTGCATAATGTCATATGCAATTTTGGCCCTCCTTCTAAACTCCTCTCTGTCATACCGCAACAACAGACTTACCATTGCAACATGCATGTTATCTTCATTCTAATTCATCATTTATACAGATCACATCATAAAAGGAGGTGGCATTTACTTTATCCAAATGATTTTATACTCCTATACAAATCCAACTCTCTACAATACTTAGCTAAACTGAATAACTGTGGTAACAAATTTGACATGAAAATTGGCAATAAAAAGACCTAAACTATGAAAATAGATAGGAAAATACAACACTGCATTCTGAATGGAAAACCTATGATATATTTCAATATTTTTAGTAAAATTTAAGTGCAATTTTTATTAAAGATGGCAATTTAAATATGGAAATAAACAATAGAGTTTGTAAAGATGGTATGGTGGAGGAGCTAATTTAATAAATTTACATGACACAAGAAAGAAATTAGATGCAACACTAAAGCGGTATACAAGACAGGTGTTTGAAATCAATTTAAATTTTTACTTCTGAGAGCTGGCTTAGAAATGAAATAGTTGATTGGAGGCTAGCAACCATTGTTATAAAAATTCTAAGAAAATTTTGGAAAGTGAAGAGATGGCATCAATGGCTTAATCATATGTAAAATGAAGATACCTTTTTAGCACTGGTAGTATTCAAGGAATGTTACCAGTGCATGATATCCTCTCCAACAGGATAGGAGAGGAAATCATGTACTTGGTGCCAATATGGTAAGAAAAAAACCCAGATGAAGTCCAAGATCTAGGTTTGTTGATGCAGTCAGAAGTTATATTTTAGTCTTTGAAAGTTATATCTTTGAAATATAAGATATGGCAATATTGGAATGCTGAGAATTAACAGACTAATGTGGAGCAAAACTGTTGATAGTAGAATAGCAATAATGTAATTTTAATTATGTTATCCAGCCCTTGAGGATAAGGAATCTGATTAGGAGGAGAAGGAAAGGTCACAAAAGCATTTTTTACATATTCTGTATTAGAACATCACAAATCAGTGGTTCCCAAAGTGTGCGGTGTGGCTCCCTGGGGAGGCACGGCTTCCTCACAGGGGCGCCGTGATTACAAAATTTTCATAATTTTATTTCCATTTTCAATTCAGTGTGATAGGACGCAACATCTAGCAGACCTGGTGCAAACCAGTAACTCACTTAGTAATAACTGTTTGCAGAAGCCTCTACAAATGGTTACTAGATGGCGTTCTACAATAATTAAGTTTCTTGATTGTTTTAGTAGTTTCTCGAACTTTCTCTGTCCTTTGTGTTCGTATATAAATAGCTGTCAGTTTCACATTGTCTTAGTGTTGAATTAGTTTTCAGAGATTGTATCAACTGAATATTGTTGTGATTTAGTCAAGTGAAGGTTTTGAAGTATTTCTTCTCGTATGTATTTTTAAAAATGGATCGGTTTTTACTAAACAGTAATAAGCGTTGTGAGAGAGAAAATAAAGAGGGCACACCGTCAAATAGTGGCAAGAGTGTGAAGAAGCGTAAATATCGAAAATATTATGACAGTTATTTGGACTTTGGTTTTACGTCAACAGAAGTCAATGGTGAAGGAAGGCCATATTGTGTATGACAGTTTTGGCACCAGAGTGCATGCTACCAAGTAAGTTAAGTTGAAACGCCATTTAGAAACCAATCATCCCATACATCTCGTGACTACTTTACCAGAAAGTTAAAAGAGTTAATCAACAAAAAGGTAGTTTTTATAAGCAGGCGTCAATACTAAGTAATGCTTTGCTAGCATCTTACAAGGTGGCACATAGAATCGCAAAATATAAGAAGCCTCATACCATCGCAAAAGAACTCATTCTACCAGCTTCTGTAGATATGGTGAACATTATGATTGGTGAGTCTGCTGGGAAGCTGCTTTCAAAAGTGCCTTTGTCCAATAACACTATCAGTCGCAGAATACAGCACATTGCAGAGGACCCCATTGATCAGTTAATTGAAAAAATAAAAGGGAAGGAATTTGGGTTGCAGCTGGATGAGGCCAGATAATAATAATGATGCGCACTTGATTTGCTATGTACAGTTTATAGATGGTAATAACATTGTAGAAGACCTTCTCTTTTGTAAAAGTATCACTGCTGGTGCTAAGGCTCAAAACTTGTTCGAGATCCTTGATACTTTTATATCCGAAAATAATTTGAAGTGGACTAAGTGCGTTATTGTCTGTACTGATGGTGCTCGTTCTGTGTCCAGCTGTTATGGAGGATTGAACTGCAACAGAAAATTTATATTTTTCTTAAAGAGGAAGACCACAAGTATACCGAAAATTTTGTGAATGAAATTTTTTAGTAAAACTAGCATACTTATGTGATATTTTTGAAAAGATGAATGCTCTGAATCGCTCCCTGCAGGGATGCAACATGCACCTTTTAAAGTCGATTGAGAAAATTTCCCCTTTTATAAAATAAACTAAAACTATGGAAAAGAAAAATGAATGAAGATTGAAGCAAAGAATGTTTCCCCTTGTTGCAACAGTTTTTGACCTCCAATGGAGTCGATTTCTCTCGAGATGTGAAATCCATTTTTGAAGAACACTTATCACAGCTTATCACCTAGTTTGAGAAATATTTTCAAAATGATAATATTGATGAATTTGCATGGATTCAAGATCCATTTAATGCCAGTGCTCCATCTGAATTTACTGCTGCAGAAGAAGAGAATCGTATTGAGTTGTCTTGCGACAATGAGTGAAAAAGCTCAGGGAATTTTAATTCCATTTGCAACTTCTTATTTGTGCGAAGCTGGATTTTCAGCGATTGCTGTGATAAAAACTAAGTATCGTGCAAAAATCAATGTGGAGAAGGAAATGAGGGTGGCTGTGTCCAATTTGATTCCAAGATTTGAGAAAATGTGCAGTGATCAACAGGCTCATCCATCCCACTCATGATAATTAGTTGAATTTGTTCAATTACTTTTTTGTGATCTTAAATACATGTTTTATTTATTTTTATCTAACCCTTTAATTAAGAAAAAATTATTCGCTATTTCGCAAAGTATACTTGTTAGAATTTGACATAGGGCAACTTGGGAAAACCTGGATTCAGCAAGGGCACCGAGAATCGTAAAAGTTATAAATGTTGCTATTATCATAGCAACATTTATATAATTTAATGGGAATGGGGGAACTGGTCGGCATTGCTTGGAAGTTAAAATTTTTCTTATCATGGTACTTTTACCATTTATCACAATAACCAGACACCCGCTGCAAATCAAAGTAAGCTAAACCTATTTAGAGATCATAAAATTTGGGTTATATCAGGATGCTATAGCCTGTCACTAATACTATTTAGCATATACCCGCATAAACATGTTTGAAACTGGAAAATATGGGTATGTAAACTTTATCTGTAATAAAATTTTTTAAAAAAAATTGAAAAGTCTTATGTTTGCAGATAACAAAGTAATTTTCTCTACTGAGGAAAATACATCAAGGCATAAAAAAGGAAATATTATTATTATTATTAGCATCAGATTTTCAAGAAGTCAGTAGAGTCATATCAGAAGGTCAAAATTCTTACACAAAAAAATTAAACCGTGTCTTAAATAGACTTACCATAAAAATTTTTTTATCAAACCGGGACATTTTTGAGAGTTTGCTCAAAACAGAAAGTAACGCCTTCTACGCCCAGTACTTATGATTCTAAAGGCTAAATAACAGAGTGGTTAACAAAAGACAACATTTCGTAGTAATAATTTTTAATTACTCTTAACTGAACATAACTTATTATTAAAAAGTTATTAATATTTATCACTAGCATGAACTTTCTTTAAAAATTCTTTGTTATTTTTAATTGTGTCGAAAAATTCACTACAATTTAGTTCACTATTAAGTTTGCAGCGCAATACAGCTTTTAATGTTGATTCAGCCATTCTACCTCTTTCTTCAGACCATATGTTATTCGTTATTGAGAATATCCTTTCAACAGGTGAAGATGTGCCTGACAGGCTGAAAATGTATTCTATAATTTGAACAAGATTGGACAATGAAATGTTCTTTTCTTTGAAATGACTGAATAGTTGTATCCATTTTTCTTTGCAACTTGTTAAATAAAAATGTCATAGTTTGCCGACCAAAAAGCTTTTGCAATCACCACTTCATCAAACAGTTCATTCATGTTTATTGCATTATTTGCAAGAGTTTCATTAATTTTTTCACCTGAAGCTTCAATTTCCAACCAAGTTTTTTAATTCATTGTTGTTTATCCAAGTAAAAGATTCTGCTCCAACAAAACTGTTTTCCCAAAGTTCAATGTAAGAAAGACATTGGTCATAAAATTTTGTAAACTCTTGTAGTATTGTATTAATATTAATACTTCTATTATTTTCCAGTATTCTAAAAAGCTTTTTTTGCTTCTTGAGGTATAAATTTATTATCACACCTTTCCTCAAGATTTGTTTTTAATTTTCTAAGTTCAATGACAATATCTGTTGCACTCGCTTTTGTATTTTCCATAATCAAGATAGATTTGTTAAACAATTTGAGTTGCCCGTGCACAAACCATAAATACATTTCACCACAATCATCATCAAAGAACTGTTTTATTATCACCAGACAGTGTTCTTGTGAAATAAAATATGATTTCAATCCCTCATAGATTTCAAGTATTCTGTCAATAGCTAGAAGTAGCAAAAGAAAATGGGTGTTGCCATGTTGAAGAACCTTTTCATACTCTACATCTAAAAATTCACAGAACGCTTTTAGTTGAGTGATTCGAACCATATAAATGTGGAAATTATAAATTTTGACTACTAAATCTTCTATTTCAATAGGTAGAACATCAACTGCAGTTTGAAGACTGTTGTGAACGATGTGAGCACTGCAACCAATGCCCATAATATTTCTTCCTAGTTCCTTCTTCAATTGACTGTAAATATTGTTTTCTCCTCTCCGTTTTACAGCCCCAAAATTGGTATTGCAGTTATCTCCACAAAATCCAATAATTTTTTTTGTTATATTATGAGTTTTCATAACTGACATTAAATGGTTTGTCAGTATTTCTGCAGTTTCACCGGTAGCTGATTGAAAGTCTAAAAGTTTAACTTTTACTCCACAATCTGGTGCAAAATACCGCACAACACATGGCAGTTTTAATTTCTTTTCTGTTGGAAGAATTAATTGATATTGTTACAAAATTTGTTTTGTTTAAATCTTCACAAAGTTGATGAAACAACAGTGGCTCAATCATATTAACAATAACAGCTTCACATTTTGTTCTACCCAGTCTAAACTTTGTTTCAAAAAGTTTTGATATCATTTATTATATTTACGGTATGATATCAATATGCTTTGATATCAATTTAGATGAACAATCGGCAGACTTAAAGCTGACATTGCGAATAGCAACATGAAATGCAAAAATTGCTTCTTTAGCAGCTATTAAAAATTCTTTGTCACTTGGATCAGCACCTTTAAAATATGACAATATTTTAAAGGTGCCTTATGTTTTGCACATGTCAAGTGATTTTTTATGTCCGAATGCCCACCATGAGCCACAGAAAATTCTGAAGAGCACTGTTCACATTTCACTTTGTCAATATGACCACAAACTTTTTTCAAAAATAGATAATCCTTTTTTAATTCATCCGTAAACACACAGTTTCTTTTTGGCATTTTGGGGTTAAATTAATTTAATGAAGTAAAAAAAATCACAAACAACATGCCGAAAAGAAACACCGACTCGCAATCTAAACTCAACTAAGATTGCGCATGCTCAACAATGACTTGCAACACAGCATACAGGCCAGAGTCAAAGTGGGGTATTCATGTTGCCTAATCACCATTTTCCGAGGCTGCACTTTTTGTACTGTGTGTATATTCTGCACTTTAAAATTTTTACCAAATAACCGGAACAAAATGACAAACTGACGCAGGGACAGTCCCGGTCAAACCAGGCTGTATGGTACCTGTTAACACCTCCTCACCAACTTATATATTGTCATATCCCCCACTCCTATTTCACAAGACTCTCCCTGAAAATTCTATTCCCTCAATCTGTCTATATATCTCATATTCCAAAGACCCAACACACTGACTTTCTCAATCTTCTCTGGACTCTCTCTTTCTAAGGTGTCCTCTTCTCCTTTAAAATTACCAGATCTACATAGTAGTCATCCACATGTACCCTGATTAGGGCCATATACAAAGGAACTATAGCCGCTTTGCTTCTACATATGAAGTCCTCCTCATCATTGCCATTATCCATTGTGATATCCACACAATTTTAGCACGGACTCCCTGAACTTCAGCGCCCATGTCTATCACCACTTCTACATCTCCCCTGCCTCCACTAAAATTTCCCCATCAATTCTATACTTTGCATCCCATTTTTGCTTCCAAATTTAGAACCTTACACTTAGCAACATTGGGAGCTCCGCTCACCTGCCCATTCACACAGCCTATTCTGGTCCTCCTGTAAGGCCACAACATCTGCTTTAGTCCTTATACTCTATTTCAATTACATATAATCAGCAAATAATTGATTAACTCCAATTATACCTCTTCCAATATCACATTAACATGCTAGTTAAACAATAATGGTTCCAAAAAAAAAAAAGACTGGCAGCACATCACTAGTGACCTTCATCTTTTGGGATACCTATGCAACTTACCATTCTATTATCTAATTCCATCCATCCCTTAGTTACCAGCTTTGCTGTGTGGCAGTCTATCAAAGGCCTTAAAAAAAATTCAAGTATACCAGTGTATATGTATATCTCTTGTCTAATGGATTTGTCACCTTGCTGTATATAAGCAGACTTCTGAAACATGTACTCTCTCTAAACATACATGTTGACAATCACAGAGCATACTGCTATTATTAGCAATTCTGAATACCAACCTCTCCAGCACTTAACCACAACTCCAAACACCCAGATTGGCCAATAATTTGTATCCATTTGGGCTAAAAATTATTATCCTTTGTGCAAGTCTCTTGTTAAACAGGTATGTCAAGAATGCCATTACTCCTTTTATGCTATATTATTATTATTATTATTATTATTATTATTATTATTACAGGTGACTCCAAGGAGTCCTTAGACTCATCGAGGGAGGCCCTAAACATCATGTCCATCACAACTACTCGACATTCACACAGTATCTATTGTACTTTGCCTTGAACTCATTCACCGTCATAGCACCCACAACAGACTCTGGCAGCTTATTTCGCTCATTCACCACTCAAAAAGTAAAAAACCCAGCTCTAACACCCTTACTAACCACACTCTTGCCCAACTTCCATGGATGTCCCCTAATCCTCCCATCACCAGTCCTGTTCTCAAAAATATCCTCTGAATTAATCCTATAGAAACCCTTCAACAATTTGAATGTCTCAATCATATCTCCCTTTTTTCGCCTATCAACCAATTCTGCAACCCACAAATCTTCAAACTGTTTTCATAAGGTTCATTCCATAGACCTGCTATCATCTTGGTCACTCACCTCCTCTCAACCTCCTCCCCATCAAGAAGAAACATAGGTGACCAAATCTGGGCACAGTAATCGAGATGGGATCTTATCAAGGCTCGATACAGAGGAACAATAACTTGCTTATCTCTGCTCGTCAAAGTATTCTTCAGCATCCAAGTGATTTGATGAGCTGATTTAGCCACTTTTGCAATGTGCCCCCTAAACTTCAACTCCCTATCTACCAACACTCCTAAGTCCTTGGCCTCATCAGTCTCCTGGAGTACAGTTCCACCAATGTGATATACTGCTGCTAATCTTTTCACCCCAAAATGCATAACCTTACATTTTGCCACATTAAATTGATATCCATTCTCCTTAGCCCAGACCTCCAATCTATCGTCATGCAAATCATCCTGCAAAATTTTGACATCTTCTGCGTTCACTATCCCCCTACCCAACTTTGCATCATCAGTGAAGAAACGAACCGTTCCTCTCAGATCCTTTCCTATATCGTTAATGAACAAATTAAACAGTAGTGGTCTAAGAACAGAACCCTGTGGCACACCACAGTCACAGGCCATCTTTTGGACTCTACTCCTGAATAAACTACTCTCTGATATCTCTCCATCAACCACCCTCCTATCCATCTCACCAACCCTATATCCATTCCCATATGTTGCAGTTTATGGATTAGAATTCCATGTGGTATCCTGTCAAAGGCCTTAGCAAGGTCCAGCATGACTGTATGACTGTAAACCCATTACTCTTATCCAGTTCAGCCGTCACTGTGTTATAAAACCTGAGCAAGTTATTGAAGCATGATCTACCCTTCACAAAACCATGCTGTCCCCCATACAGTATCTCATTTTTCTTCAGTCCATTCCTGTATTTTTCCCTTGACCACGATTCCTGATATGCTGATCGGTTAAGCACTATTATAGCACTATATATTGTAAATAATAATAAGGTAAAAGTGCTTGACAAGCATATTGTCAAGCACTTTTACCTTATTAATACCAGGTTTACATAAATCATCATATGCATCTTTTTCACTCACCATCAGTCCCTCCTCCAACATGCAATCTACTCAAGTCCCTCCTGATGATACATTTGTGAGGATGAAATGTTCTGATAAATAGAATAGCTCATTGAATACCTGAACTAGACTAATGTCCAAGCTAAGGTTGAACTACATTTTTATTTGTATATGAAAAATATTTCATGACTACAGTCAAATGTGGACATAAATTTATTGCCAGCATACTAATAATAAGTTATATTACAAAAAAAATGTGTTCTAAATTTCATACAAATTAAATTATGTGTTTTTGGCAAAAGTTACAATTTTCAAAAAGTTACAAAGGATATAGTTAAGGAATTAATGCATAGTGCTTACAGAAAACTAGGTGGAGCGACATTTCTGGATGGAATATGTCAACACCTGAACTGAGATGCAGCTCTCACAACATCATACCATTCTTAGCACCAAGTGATTCAGAAATTCTTGAAGCAAAGTGGCCCACTCCTCCTTCAGAGTAAGAATAAGGCCTTGTTTGTTTTCTAGAGGGGAGTTTTGGCAGCAATATGCATTCCAAATGTGTTCTGTGGGGGGTTGATATCTGGGAAGTGTGCTTGCCACTTGATTAAATTAATATCCTCAGTCTCCAGAAGTATCTCCACTGCTCATGTTTGATGTGGTGTGGCACTGGCATCCATAAAAATGAATTCTTCACTCACAGCATCACAGAATAATCAAACATGATGTTGAAGAACTTTGTTGCAATATCGTTTACCCTTTATCCAGCACTTGTAGCTCAGTCCTCCATTAAGCATAATGCCTCCCCACACTATGACTCCAGCACCCCTATCTATCCATTTCAAGAGCATTCTTGCGATGGTAAGCAGTACCACTTTCAAGCCAGATCCAGGGTCATCTAGAATTGGAGGACTGAAGTGACTTTCATCTGTAAACAGTACATTAGCCCAATGGTGTCTTGTCTAATTTTTATGGATCACTGAAAACATACTCCACAATGAGCTGTGGATAAAGGCATGCACAGACTACAGGCCTTCGGGCATATACGTCTACTTCTTGCAGATGTCTTGCCACAGTTTGTCAAGATATCCGCATACCTGTGCTTGAATGGAGTCAACTTGCAAGCTAACCTGCTGTGGTATGTAGATTACATTTTGCTGTTATAACCAAAACTCTCTCTTTATGTTCCTTCATCAAGCTTTACAATAATTCTCCCCTGCATGATCTAGATCATGTCTTTGAGACATTACAAGACATCCAATTTTGCAACTTTATTCCTTCAAACACAATTCGCTTAGGGCAGCTTCTTTCCTTTTATCCTGTTGAGTGCTACCATGTGACCCCCTTTGTGAGCAATTTGAATGTGTACCCACTTTCTACTCAAAATTGTCAGTTATACAAATTGTCACAAGCTGATTCGTTTGAATTTGCAGTTGTAATCTTCAGAAATAGTGTTCATCCTTACGTTTTGGACACCAGTGTGTATAGTTTGCAGGCTGTGCCAGTCTGCTATTTTTATCATGTCATCACATCATCTTCGCATTATACTTCTTTCTTCCTTGTCACATATAGAATGAATTCTATAAAATTTCTTGGCCCCATTGGTTAATTTCTTCTCCTTACTACACATTGGCAATTTTTACCAACTGAGTAACTTTTTTCCCTAGATCACATGCTTCTCTATTTCTCTCTTCATTCATCCATTTTACTGCTTCCTTTTCACTTTTGAAATACACTCATACCTTGCTTCTGTTAAATAGGGTTTTCTTCTGGAAACTCAAGTTTTTTTATCTCACATACAGCCATATTAGATGGAATACTCAATTTACAGACAAAAAAAAGACTATCAGTGGGTGATAGATGGCATTATATATTGATGGAGGATTAAGTAGTGTTGAGTGGCATGCCCTCTGCAAAGTGTTCTTGAAGGAGTCAAATAGTTATAGTAGTTGTAGTAATAATAATAATCTCTTGATCAGTGCCCAAACAACATCTGTCTCCTTTCCTCCTAGAAGTGATCATGAGGTAATCACCTCATTATCACTCTCAATGAATTTAGATTATGCACCCCAAAATCTCAAAATTTCACCCTCTGATGATATGATCAGAGCTAAAACTCAACCCTCATGTGTCTTCTATTACACATTACCTAAGATAGTTGTCCTTTAAGAACTAAAGACATTTATTTTCCTTATTCTCAGCTGCTATTGATATTACCATAATTAAAATTACCCATAAGCCTAGTGGCGTTGCGCTTCGCAACCATATGACTGGGGAAGGAGTGTCCCAGGTTCGATTCCCGTCGAAGACGTGAGGAATTTGAGGATCTTCCTCAGCCATAGCCAAGTTAGCCGGTCTTGGGCGCGGGCAGTAGGGTTTTTTCCGCCAGTTTATCTGGCGTTTTTCATCCCGCAAGCAGGCAAACCAGCCCCGTGAACATACACCTATACAGCCAAAAATATATCCCCCCCCCCAGCGGCAGACTAGGCGACAGGTCGGTTGGGAGTGGTACTAACAAGAAGTCGCATCTAAGTAACACGCGGACCCTGCAGAGGAAGCGGGAATAATGCGTAGTGAAAGAAGAAGAAGAATCATCCATCATTCTTTAAGCCAATTTGTCCATAGTAGTATTAGTAGTAGTAATAATAATAATCTCCTGATCAGTGCCCAAGCAACATCTGTCTTCTTTCCATTCAAAATTTCTTCATCTCCACAATGCACATTTCTGTCCTCTAACAATATTCAACATCTCATCCTGTCAACCTCTGTCTCACACTATACTGCATTGTTACCACTGCAACTATCTCCTTATATCTCAACCTTGTGCAAGTATAATTCCCACTGGTGGGATAATGTTGTTGACTATCATCAACACCATCACCCCCAATCCCCAAAACACACTTATCCTCATGAATAACATCTTACCTTTCCATTGTCTATTCTAGTCAAGATATGATCCTCATCCAACCATTTCACTTATTCCAACTATTTTTCGGTGAATAAATTCAATCAATGCAACAATTTAATCTCCCTTATTTCTGATACTCCTTACATTCATAAATAAGCATAGGAATTCCTTTGTTCATCTACAAACCAGTCCTTCCTATATGGTCCCTCATGTGCAATATTTCCACACTTGTTTTTGCTCACTCACCTTTACAACATCTTACTGCATATATTTCCCTAGACTCCATGCATCAAAGGCCATCCCCATACATGCATTCACTACTGCTTTCAAAATTCGCTCTTGTTACACCATGTTTCTCTGTTGACCGTTACTTCTCTGTTTCTTTTCCTGTCAATCTTACACTCGCATTTTCATCTACATGGCTTTGCATTCACAAGCACTTCGATCTTACCTGCTCTATGCCAGCCTGGTTGGCCAAGTGGTTAGCATATCCACTCTTCAGCCAAGAGGCTGTGGGTTCGAATCCTGCCGAGGGCATGATTGTCCTACTAAGTAGTTACCATAGTTACTGCTGTGACATGTGTCCTGGCAGGGCTGCGCCGTGCGGTTGTGCAGATTGTGCCCCACACAAGGGCGCTTGAAGATGAGGGACGCCATTTCACCACGGGGAAATAATAAAATATATACAGTATATATAAATTACTGAAAAAGAGAGCCAAAAGGCTTCACTTCGGCAATGCAAAATTATTCAAATTAAGTGGATATTGAATCCAACATTATTTCAAAGCCGAATAGAGAAACTACAAGAGTTTCATGCCGAATATAGAAACTATAAAAGTTTCGGTGGATCCAAGCGTAAGCAAAATTTTCTTATTCTTGAATTATATTGTACTATATAAATTACGCAATTACAAATTATAGTTAATGCGATAAAAATTAAATTTAAAATCATTCAAATTATTATGAATTCTTAATAATCTAACAATATTTTTAATTTAATACATTACCAGTTTTATTATAATTTGTTTGAAGTGAAACGTTATCAATATAACCACAATTTTATTTCACAGAGTAAGCATCGACTCAGCGAAAATTGTATAAATATTATCGATTGTTTATAAATAGGAATGGCCGCATCCTCTTTAACTACACAAGCTCAAATTGCACAGCTGTGGCTGGCCCCTCAGTGCCAACTCACCACAGTCCGACTGGCTCATCCGAAGTCTTGGATATAGCTGTCCTTCAGAATGTCAACCTGCAGTACACCCTGGAATCATTGGATGGATTATCATCAGACCACAACCCTATTCTGCTCCAACTGGGTTATCAGAGGGAACTTCCCCTTTCACCTCACACCTTCATTCCCCATGAAAAACTATCCAAAATGCTTCCAAACTACATTGATCCCGTTCCTCATATTAATTCCAAGGAAGAAATTGATTCTGCAGTCAGTAAACTTACTGAACAAATCAACACAGCCATAGCATCTTTCACCTCAAATTCAATTGCTTTTAAGCCTAAACGACTACCAGATGACATAATGAACTTAATCAGGGAAAAAAATAAAGCAAGAAAAAGATACCACAATACCAGAGTACCCCAAGACAAAAAATATCTCAACAAAATGAACACTGCAGCGAGAGATGCACTTAAAGCCCACAGAAACGAACTATGGAAGACAAATTAGCCTCCATATCACCTGGTGATCAAACCGTCTAGAAGTTCCTGAGAGACATCAAAAACAAAAAGAAATCGCTTCCTCCTCTTAAATCTGACCTGAACATTGTTTACACAGATGCAGAAAAAGCTGAAACTATAGCTAAAAATTTAGAAAAACAGTGTAGCCTTTCACACAATAACCTAAACTTCAATCATATTTATAAAATTCACCATCACGTCAGACACATGGGAAAACAGCTTGATACCTGTACCAGCCAACTCACACCTACTTTTCCCGCTGAAATTTATGACATTTATAAAGAACTTAAAGAATAAAAAAGCTCCAGGGCCTGACGCCATATCCAACAAAGTTATTAAACTGCTACCCCGAAAGGCTATCGCACATCTTACAACAATAATAAATGCTATGTTCAGGTTTAAGTACTTTCCCTCTGCATGGAAGTTGGCAGATGTAGTTCCTATATACAAGCCTCAAAGTTATCGTCCCATAAGTCTGATTTCTAATTTGGGCAAAATAGCAGAAAAAGCTATCCTTTCCAGAATTCAACTTTCAGTAAAAAAAACATCCTTCCTTCAGAACAGTTTGGTTTTTGCCAGTTTCACAGTACCACCCAACAAATTCCTAGACTAATCTAATTCATCACCACAAGTTACAATTGGAACCAATACACTGGATCAGTTTTTCTTAACTTAGAAAAGGCATTCGACAAATTATGGCACTTTGGACTACTATACAAGTTGATTTTAACTGGCATTCCATTAGATCTAGTCCAAATTATAAAGTCATTTCTTAGTGGCAGACGAATGTAAGTCAAACTAAATGATATATTATCTACCCAGCGACGAATCTTGGCAGGAGTGCCTCAAGGGTCCCTACTGGCACCGATACTTTTCACGATTTACATGGCGAACATTCAGCACAAACCACTGCCACCTATCAATGCCCTATACGCAGACGACACAGCTATACTAACCAGATCTATTAAACCGCACCTTGTCACCAAGAAACTGCAAGAAATCCTGCAGAGATTAGAGCACTGGTTCTCGGAATGGAGATTGCAAGTAAACCCTCAGAAGAGTATCACCATGCTCTTTACTAAAAACTCAATATCTCCCAAAGATGATATCTTCCTATTTAATATCAAGATTCCCTGGAAAGCAGAAGCCAAATATCTGGGTGTACTGCTGGACAGAAAACTAACCTTCAGTCCACATATAAAAGCCTCATGTACAAAAGCATCAAAAATCATTGCACAGCTTTACCTTCTTATCAATAGGAATAGCAAGCTGGATACCAAAATAAAACTGCTCCTTTATCAGTTGATGATTCGACCCATTATTACTTATGCATCCCCAGGCTGGAGCCACACCTCAAGAGTAAATATCCTCAAACTACAGAGAGTGCAAAACAAATGTCTCTGCATGATCTTAAATGCACCATGATATATGAGAAATGTCCAACTCCACCGGGATACAAATATCCCCTACATCTACTCTTTCCTGAAGTCTTCAGCAGTAAAGTTCTTCTCAGCATCCTCTTCACATCCAAATGAATTAGTGCAACAGACTTCTCCAAATATAGGAGACCCCCAAGGCATCCTACTTCCAAATGAAGATCTTTAAATCGCACCCACTCAGGCAGAGCACTTAGACAACTTTGCCCTACACAGCAACCTTATCAGATAGCAGGGATTATAAAAGCATTTTGCTTCACCCTTATAGTCAGCAACGTCTTGCGTATATTTTTAGTGGAAATTATTAGTTTGAGACAGACCGTGAATTCATCCTTATGCTCTTTTTTGTCCTTTGTGGATGTGTGATTGTGAATGAAACAGTGACATTATTCTGCAAATTTGGAAGGTGAGAAACTATAACATAACATAAAATAAAAGTAATTTTCTTTATATATATATATATATATATATATATTCTGTTGTATTTATATATTAACGAAATAAATATTTTTGAAAATATTTATTATTAAAAATTCCTTATTAATGAATTTTAGTGATTACAATGTTTTACTATTGTCAAATAAAATTTATTTTTATGTATGCTGCATATCAACTGTTTTCTACTTTTAACAAAGTGAAATTTTTCGCAAACATTTTTCATGGAAACTTATTTTATGGGGGCTCTGAAAAAAGTTTTGCACAAGGGTGCCCTCTACCCATGGTGCAGCACTGTGTCCTGGCACAGTATGACCCTTGATGTCTTTGTGCCATAAAAAAATTAAATCAATCAATCAACCTGTTTCACCTTGACTGCTCTTTCACTTCACTTCTGGCTTTCTTTTATCCCTTGTGCACATCACTCATTATGCTTTCTTATAGAAACAGTCTTGCAATTTGACACCAAGTTCATTGAGATGCATTCTTTAATTTCCTTTATACAATTCCATCGATTCCTCAAATGCATTTCATATATCAAAAAAAAAAAACAGGAAAAGAAAACTGTACTCTTTTCTCTTTACATAGCATACCATTCATGATTTTTGCTCACTATTGCAACTGGTAATGGTCATACCTAGACAATACACAAACTACCATTCCTATCATACTGTTGTCTTTCACTCTCCTGATATCCACCCTCACATTCTCCCTCTGCCCAATCAAATCATTCATTTCCACAACCACACTAATTCCCTCACACATTTACTTCTCGTCTTCATCTCCCCTTCTGGAAAACAGACCTTGTCTTTCCTCTCATCGACAACACCTTTAATAATGGAATTTCCACACAGTACAGCTCTTGAGTCATTTGTTACCTATTTTTCTCCCCTTTCTTTTCTTTCATTTTATTCTTTCACATCCTTCCATTCACATTAACCAAATACCTAATTTTATTTTGTCCATGTGACTTATCTCATCTCTCATCTTTATCATCTTATTTTTCAAGCCTTGTATTCTGGTAATTGTGCTATTTTTCATGTCATCATTTACACTTAATCTGTCCTTCATGCTCACTTTCATTTCCTCATTCACTTTTGCTTTTGCTCCTTCAATCATTCTCTCTTCCAGTTTTGCAGTCATGCTTTCTTTTGTCTGTTCCTTACTCATATCAGATTCTAAGCACTTATATTATCTTGCTTGCCTGTCTGGCTGATACCATTCTCAATCATATTCTCCTCATTGTCTTCTGCCATATATGTGATATTCATCTCTGTTTCTTGACTCTTATTTAACTCTTCATGGTCCATCAAAATATCACACTATCTGCAGCTGCACAGCCTTACATCTCTTTCTCCATCTCAAACAACTAAAAAGCAAACTCATACTCTTTGAATGTAAATTGATAGTAATATCTAAAATTATACTAGAAAATCAAATTACTAAGTTGTTATATTCACAGAGAAGTAAATATTCATCATAAAATGGCAATATTTAATAATGTGTGTGGAAATAAACCAGAAAATCACTCCAAAATATAACTAGAAGTACACAAATTAAATTATACAAAATAATGTAATACCATCTGGCCTTTATGTAAGTAAGTCATGATCCATGACAAAGATAGACTGAAGAAGATCAGGAAGCATAAATGTGATTTCTCAGAAGTGTAGCTGAAGCAACACAATATGATTATTATTTTTATTATTATTATTATTATCCATGCCTCCATGGAGTCAAAAGACTCATCGTGGGAGGTCGTTTTTAGGAAATACAGAGTCTATCATACCACTCCTTGAACCCATTAACCATCTCCACTCCAACCACTCTCTCAGGCAATGCATTCCAAGGTTCAACCACCCTCCACGCAAAAAAACCACTCCTCACCCTCTTGCACACAGCTTCCTTTCGTAACTTCCAGGGATAGCCCCTTGTCATAGCTCCTTCTCACCTTTCCGCCAAGTGAAAGAACTCTCCAATGTCTTCCCTGTAACTGCCTCTCAACAGTTTAAAAGTCTCGCTCATATCACCTAATAAAATACAGTAGTTTGGAACAATTTAGGAGTAAGCAGTCTCCTTGATACCATCAATGAATATTTAAAAAGTTGGGTTAGACTACCCATAATGGATCAGAATTGATTGGCAAATGTTATCACAGAATACTGATTGGAAGGAACAAAAGACCTCAGCTAGTCAACTAAAATATGGATGGATCAGATAAAGGAGCCACAACATATTTAAATGCTTGAAGTAGAAGAAGACTTCTAGCAGTTCTTGCTATGTGTCACTTTTCTTAGCATGGAAGTGAATCATGAATATGATTTACCAATAATTGCAATGATGATTAAGATTGATAATTACGATATCATGATTAAGATGATAATTGTAATGACTTTTTTAATGATAACTTGTAATTATGTTCTCTATAAATAATAATAATAATCAGCATTATATACACGTATGAAAAATAAAGATAGTGGCATTTATTGTAGCATTTTTTTATGTACAAATAATTTTTCCTCAGATTTATTTATTATTTTTTTTATTTTCAGTCACCAATAAGATATATCAAACAGGTGAGTATTCGACAGAAAAAAGAAAATTTTCACTTCCTATTTTATTATATCATATAAGCATACATTTTAATTACATCTCATTGTTTTATATTTTTAGAATGAAGGAAGATTTGGAGGAGGAAGTGATGTAGTAAGTAGAAAGTTGCGCATTTATTATTATTATTTTTTTATTTTTGCATTTCTAAATCTAAGAAGGAAATTATATTTCCAGGTGGTAGATCAGTTTCATCCCCTAGTTTAATATCACCACTCTGCTTATTAGATATTTGAAATAGCTGAAAAGCCCCCATTCATGTTGTTTTTAAAATAGCTGTTTTTAAATACTGACACTTTTGTTCAGTGCCTATCTTAATGTAAAATAGTGGAAATGAGGTAATGAGTTGGGAAAAGAAAATTATTACACTGAAAGTACAAATCACAGATTTAATTTTTCAATATTCGTAACACAGAATAAGTATAGCTTCATGTTAAATATTGATAATGAAGTTTGTTAAATCAAGTATTTAACAAACTTTTGTTTTATTATTATTAATAATATTTATTTGTGTTATCTGAAAAGTTTGTAATAATTGGTATACAGATCACTAGCCGATTGAAACATTGTCGGTGAGATCGTAGAGCTTGCTTTGATGCACTTAGTTTCTTGAAATCAAGCTCAAAAGATGCAAGATACAGTCTTAAATATGGACAAAAGTGATGTATGAACTGTGCATAATGATTGGTGGAAGAGTGGTTTGGGGGAGGGGTTCTTAGCCACGTCCTCACCAATCATCATTTGCTAATGTGAGATAGTTTTGAAGTGTCTCCATTAGCTGTGATTCAAACTTAACATTTATTGTTCCATAACTAATGTTTTGCATTTTGTTTACTTTACTTGTATTTCCGCCATTAGTGATTATTTTTCGTGTACCCCTGAACAGCCCAGTAAGTACCCCAGGGGGTAAATTTACCACTGGTTGGGAACTGATGTTCTAGAGCAATACTCCATTTCTTTCAGCATGCAATGTGAATGATGTTTTCATAATTAACTCAGGCATCACAGAGATCTAACATTTCTTTTTCCATCTTCAGACTGTCCAATGAGATACTGGACTGAACCTAATGATAATATTACATTCAGGAGACTTGTTAGTTTAGCGATAAATAATCATGTTGCTACTATTCTGCCAAGTGTATATGGATGAAGTCTAAGTAGTGTAAGGAGTTGGTTTTCAGAGTAAAATTCTCCATGTATATAGTTTAGCAAAGAATCCATTACTGTGTGTAAACATAAGCTTCTGTGGTTTAGCTGTTCTGTGAGAAGTTTTCAGTATTGAGACCACATTATAATATAAGTAAAGAATTTAATAAAATTAAGCAATTAAAACCCAACAAGTTTCATAAGTCATAAGACTTACATTGGGTACTGGTACATAAAAGTTTTACACAACAAAAGCCTATTAACAATTAAAGAATAAATGATGGCAAAAGTTGGATGCATGTTGGACTGAAAGTACTGAAACAAAGAAAGATGAATGAGAGTAAAAGTGAGAAGAATGTTAGCGAAAGTTGGACGCATGTTAGTCCGAAAGTACAGAAACAAAGAAAGATAAATGCGAGTGAAAGTGAGAAGAATAATAGTGAAAGTTGGACGTATGTTGGACCGAAAGTATGGAAACAAAGAAGAATGAATGAGAGGGAAAGTGACAAGAGGGGATTGAGAGTTAGAAAGATTAAATGATAGAGAGAATTTGTCACGAGATTCGGAAAGTGAATTGGATTGGATGAGGCAAGAAATGAAATGGATGCAGAATGAAATTAAGAGAATTCAGGTCAAAACTATTAAAATAAATCGTGATGGCATGAAAGAGTTAACGAAAGATGAGCGAGTGGCGTTGTATGGCGACTCCATTATTAAAGGTGTGCTAGAGGATAAAATGCACAAGGTATGTTTTCCAGGTGGTAAAATGAGTAGAGTGATTGAGGCATTGGATATGAGGTGGGAGCAAGCAAAAGAGTTAATAGTATTAATTGGCACAAATGATTTGAGAGAGAACAAAGAGCATGTCAGAATTAAATCAGGAGGCTGGTTGGAAAGATAAAAGAGAATAATGTGACAGGAATGGTAGTCAGTGTGTTGCCTAGGTATGATTGTAGTGAAATGAGGCGGAGAGAAAGAATTATGAATGATATGCTGGCTGAAATGTGTGAGGAGATGGGAGTACAGTTTGTTAATGTGTGGAATGAGTTTGAGGGACGAAGTGAGCTGTATATGGGAGCGATGGACTGCATTTGAGTTATGGTGTGAGTCGCTTGAAGAGACTGCTGCTGGAAGGTCGAGAAGTGAATAGAGAGAATGAATCAGATCGAGAGGGGAGTGATGTGGAAGAGCAGGAGAGACTGAAAAAATGGAAATGAATGGGGAAGTGAGTGGTATGAATATAGAAAATGAGAGAATGGGTGTGCAAGAGGAGCAGGGAAACGGGAAGGCTCAGGGTGGATAGGGGTACACAGCGTGAGAAAGGTGGATGCTCCGAGAAGAGGTGAGAGCATGTATAGGCAAGAAAGAAAAGGGATGACCAGGGATCTAGAGGAAATAGATGAAATTGAAAAGGGTTCTAAAATGAAGAAGCAGAAAGGGAAATGGCCCCAGTCCAGCACGGAGAGATCACATCGAGTGAGTGGTATCAGTGGAACTAGCTGTAGATCCAGAAATGAGCTGTCATGTTTGTATACCAATGCTAGAAGTATAAGAAACAAGGCGGATGAAATGGTTGCGCTAATTGCATCTGTTCACCCAAAGATTGTCAGAATAAGTGAGACATGGTTAGATGAGGACGACATCCTGACAGGAATAGATATGGAAGGGTATGATATGTTTCGTGAGGATAAAGGGGGTAAAAAGGGAGAGGGAGTGCTATTGATGATAGAGAAAGAGTTCTGTCCATACAAGGTAGAGATGAAAGAGACAGATAGGGCCAGTTGGTTTTGAGACATTATGGTGTGAGATAGAATTGAATAGAATCAAATACTTGGTGGGATGTTGTTATAGACCTGGTTATGTGGATGGTGGTGATAGTGAAATGTATAGTCAAATAAGCCAAGCAAATAAAAAAAGAATGATCATTATGGGTGATTTTAATTATGGCAATATAGACTGGAATGAAGAGATAGCAACTGGAAGTAAAGAAAATGAGTTTTTCAGGGATAACTACCTCACACAGTATGTAATAGAGGGCATATGAGGATTAAGGGTCTTGGATTTGGTCATCTCATCAGCGGATTTAATTATAAATGAGGTGTCAAATCATCCACCAATTGGTGAAATTGACCATGAGGTGATTACCTGGGTGGTTCCCAGCAGTGCAAGGACCCATGTGAAAAAAGGGTATATGTGGAACTACAAGGGGGGTGATTATGAATAGCTCAGGAGACAGCTTGCGGGTGTAGCATGGAATGAGGAGTTAGCTGGAAAAGAGATCAATGCAACTTGGGGGATTTTCAAAAACTATTTAGTAGATGCAATGTCTAAATGTATTCCAAGGGTGAGAAGGTTAAATAAGATAGGTGTGAGATGGATGAATAAAGAGATTAAGCATGCGATACAGAGAAAAAGGGCATTGTGGAGGCAGCATAAGAGAAGTGGAAGTAACCAATTTCATGAGGTCTACAAAGACCAGGCAAGGGGGGGTGACTTGGTTGGTGAGAGTAGCTAAAGAGAGGTATGAACAGTTAGCTAATGAAGCCAAAAAGAATCCTAGGGAGTTCTATCGATATGTAGCCAGCAAAAGAAAGAATGATTATGGAAGGATGACATTGATTGGAGGAAATGGTATAAAGACAGCTGTTGCGGAATGTGTGGTGGAGATACTTAATGAGCAGTTCATAAAGATCTTTCAATCTTGTGAATGTGACTTCATGGAGAGATTGAGAGCAGTTGATGATGGGGAGGAGAGACTGACTGTAAGTGAGCAAGAGGTGTTTGGGGAGTTGAATAAACCACATGTAAATTAGGCTGTGGGACTTGATAATATATCACCGCATATTCTGGAGGAATGTGCCAGAGAGTTGACACCTGCCTTGACATATTTTTTTAATACGAGTCTTGCACTTGGTCAAGTTCCTAAAGAGTGGAAGGAGGGCAAGATTGTGCCACTTCATAAAGGAGGTGATCGAACTCAAGCATCAAACTATAGGCCTATCTCTGTGTCAGGTGTTGTGGTTAAGTTGTTGGAGAAGCTTGTTAGAACTAGGATCCAAAGTTGGATTGACAACAATGGTATAATCTTTGATGGACAGCATGGATTTGCTAAAGGGAGGTCATGTTTTAGTAATTTACTTACTTATTACAATAAAGTGACTGCGTCCTTGGACAGATGAGAAGGATACACAGTAATATACTTGGATTTCGCAAAGGCTTTTGATAGAGTACCTCATGATAAGTTGATTGACAGTCAAACTAGAGCAGATGGGGTTGGATATTAGATTAGTGCGTTGGATTGGAGACTGGCTATCCAATAGGTATCAACAAGTTGTGTATGGGGCTGCGATATCGAGGAAAAGGAAAGTCACTAGTGGAGTGCCTCAGGGGTCTGTTTTAAGGCCATTACTATTTAACGTGTATATTAACGATATTGGAGAAGATTTGAATGGAGATATTTAGTTGTTTGCAGATGATGCACAGTTGGGATGAACCATAAAGAGTAGTGAAAATGTTGTGGCCTTGCAAGAAGACTTGAATAAATTTAGTGATCATCATCAAATTCCTGCCATGTACCATCAAGGGGTGTACAGGATATGATAGCACTACATTAAAAAAATTACATCATTACTAACTTCCTATCTACAATTTTCCTCCAAATCAGACTGTTACCTGTCAAGACTCCAACATTATCAGATCTTATATTTCTATCATCTAAGGCACTTTGTACCGTATCAATCCACGTACATCTTGGTCTTCCTGTGGGTCGTTTTCCTGCCAACCTGGCAGAGAACACTTGTTTTGCTAATCTTTCCTCACCCATTCTGTTTAATTGACCATACCACCTGAGATTAGCTCTGCTAATGCATTCCTGGTTGCTGACAATGTCAAGTTCTTTCCTAATATCCTCGTTTTTAATATGATATTGCCATTGATGCCATCTGTTCATGCCTCTAATCTTTCTCAGGACTCTCATTTCTGCGGTCTCTAGTCTTTGGTCAAGTGTTTTACTTCTGATCCAGCTCTCAGATCTATAAGTTAAAACTGGTTTGAACACTGTCTTGTATACAGCTAATTTAGTGTTCCCGTCTAATTTCTCTCTTATTCCATATGCATTTATTCAATTGACTTCCCACCATACCAGCTTTGCTGATTGTGTTGTCTATTTCTATATTTAATTTACCATCTTCAGCAAAAATCGTGCCTATGTAGCTGAAATGTTTTACTTTTTCCACAGGCTCTCCATTCAGAACACAGTTGACATTTTCAATGATTCTGCCTATTTTCATTGTCTTTGTCTTTTTATTGCTGATCTTCATACCATATCTATTACAACAGCTATTCAATTTAGTCAGAGAATCTTGCAGACTTGTAGTGGATTTATTTAGAAGTATAACATCATAAATTGAGTGATTGGGTAAGCATATGGGGATGTGAGTTCAATGTTGCAAAATGTAAGGTTTAAAATTTGGAAAACAAAGATGGGATGTAGAATTTATGCTTGGTGAGAATATATTGTTGGAGGTAGAGGAAATAAGAGATCTGGGGGTGATAGTGGATAAAGATCTAAAATTTAGGGGACACATCGCCAAAATTGTGAAGACAACACAAAGACTTCTGGGAATGATGCGGAGGACACTGACGTGTAGAAGTAGGGAGATTCTTGTTCCGTTGTATAAGGCGTTTGATTAGGCCACACATGGACTATTGTGCCCAGATTTGGTCACCGGGTTTTCAGAAGGATGAAGAGATCTTGGAAAGGGTCCAAAGGAGACTGACTAAGGTAGTTTCTGACCTCTGGAATGTTGATTATGAGGAAAGATTGAGAAGATGTAATTTGCAGAGTCTGGTGGAGAGGAGGAAGAGGGGAGATATGATGGAGACCTAAAGTTGGTAAGGGGTTGTTATAAGATCAATGGTGGAGAAGTTCTACAGAGAATAGTGGGAGATCACGTGAGAACCAGAGGTCTTCCCTGGAAACTGTATAAAGAGGGTGAGAGTAGGGGAGTGAGAGGCAGGTTTTTTTCGTGCAGGGTGTCTGCAAGGAGTTGAGTGTGTTTAAGACACGGTATGGTGAGATGTGTGTGTGTGATAAAAGGGCCTCCCAGATGAGTCTTTGACTCCATGAGGTCTTGGAAAATAATAATAACAATAAATTACACATATTAGATGTTTTTGATAACTTCACAACTGTTAAATATAAATGATAAACCTGAATACAAATGGTAAATTCATTAATGTATGCATGTTGACAGAACCGGCGCTGGGGTCTTTGCTGCCCGCATGCAATTTCTATCTAACCGCCCCTGTAACTATCTGGGATTTTACGATAATAAAAATTTTAATTAAAGTTAAAATTTATTTGAACTAAAGTTTAAAAAATTCTTGCATTTAACAAGTTACTAAGAATTTAGTAACTTGTAAAACTTTTTTAATCATTTTTATAAGTGGAACTATATCTTTTAGGAAAATAAAAAAAACAAGATAGATCAGAAAATAAGAAAAGAATTCAGAAATAATTAGAACATTTAATATAAGTATCCAAAAAATAACATCTTTACAAAATAACAGAAAATAAATTAAATTACATAAATATACCTGAAATTTTTTTTTTTTAAATTTTAGGGTTTTTGATTTTATATTCACAAAATTACAAATAATGGTCTTAACATCTAATTCCGCACATATATCATTTTCAATAGCTATTAAAGCCAAACTAACAAGCCTTTTTTGTGACATACTTATTCTTAGTAGGTTTAGTCAATTTCAACTTGGAAAAGGAACGTTCACCACTCGCTACACTAACAAGTAAGGTTAATAGTATTCTTAAAACAATTGAAAAGTTAGGGAAAGATGAATTATTGAACACAATGAAATTAAGAATATCGAAAGGGTTTTGAATATTTAAATTATCCTTCTGAAAAATATCCCGAAAAGCATATAACTCGTCATATAGTTTTATTGCATTTATGTCTTTATTGTCGCCGTCCTTCAAGAGATTCTCTAAATCTTTGTTATTAATTTGTAGTAATCTATACAAGAAATTGAAATTATCATATGTTTTTAGTTGTTCAAAACGTTCTATTAATGAACACATTGCAGCATCTAGAAATGTATAAAATACATTCACTCTAAATTTATCTTCTGGCGTTTTGTCATGATGCTCATAGTCAAATTGTCGTGTCTTCTTTCGTCATCAAACTTCCTACCAGTTTTAAATTCTTGTTCTCCATCCACCTCTTCACTCAGTTCTTTTAGAATTTTTAGAACTCCTTTAAAATTTGTATTTGATCGATACTCTTGTAAGAATATTTTTAAGTTTTCGATAGATTCTAAAGCAAGTGTAATGTTCATATTTTTTGTCTTGAAGCATTTTACTCACAGGGTTTGTTCTGTTAAGTAAATCATGCCGAGTTATAAGAGAGCAAATAAATTTGTAGTCCTTTATTTTAGCACATAATGTTTGTGCTTCATGCTGAGTTTCTTTATTAAAATTTTCATTATTTAAAATTTCAAAAAGTGCATCATAAATTTCTCCTAACTGATATCGTAGAGGGCGGATTGCATTAATTTTACTTTCCCATCGCATTTCTGATGGCTGTTTCAAAGTTAAATATTTTACGAACTTTAAAAAGATTGCCCAACGTTTGTAAGAGAATGAAAAGAAATTGTATATTTCTTGAATGATTGCAAAGAAACTAATTGTATCTGCATTCACTTTGGCTGTTTCATTAATGATTAAATTTAGAGTATGAGCAGCACATGGCACTTAAAAAGCTCAAGGATTTTTGTTCAGAAGCAAATTTTGGACCCCACATTTTTTCCCTTTCATATTTGCCCCATTGTCATACCCTTGACAACACATATTTCAATGGGAATGTTCCATTTTTCCAGTTCCATTATTGGTGCACATAAACCACGTCCTGTGGAATCTGATATATCTACAAAACCTAAAACGTTTTCCTTGATCTTGACAATTCCATTGTCACAGGAAACAAAGACAGTAATAATAGTATCTTTGCATAGACATGAGACTGGTTTAACTCACATGAAAAATTTCTTAAAATGTAAGGAACTTGATAAAAATTTAAAAACAAAACTACTATTGATTGCCAGACTCAACATGATTTTCCATAATGGGATCAAACTTCGCAAACAGTTTGACTAATTTTAAAAAATTGCCATTATTCCTTTCATATAATTTATCAAATGATCTGCAAAAAAGTTAAATTTCGGCCACCAAGCAATTTTATAATTTCAATCAAGCATTCTAAAACACTTGTCCAATGTTTCTTTTCCATTTCATACATGCTTGAGTCTGGCAATCAATAGTAGTTTTGTTTTTTAAATTTTTATCAAGTTCCTTACATTTTAAGAAATTTTTCATGTGAGTTAAACTAGTCTCATGTCTATGCAAAGTTGTATTACATTTCTCAAATCGTTATAACCTTCTACAAGACTACTTGATTCAGTAGGTGCGAAAAAAAATTCTGTTTTTTTTGCAACAAAAGCAAAAAAACAGAATTTAATGTTCCGGAATAAATGAGCCATGTTCTTGGCACGAGCTCCCCGTTTTCCATTTTCCTATTATAATATGTGTCGCCAAATTTACGAACATATGTATCTCTGGGATATATTATATTTTTATTTTGAACAGGCCCCATTTCAATTAAAACAACTCGTAATTTTTCATCAATATTTCCCCATTCATCTGGATCTTCTAAATTTACAGAAACTAACAATTTGTTAGTTTCTTGGTCAACTACAACTAATTCTTCTCCTAACTGTTTTTCACTTAAATCATGTGTCTTGTTATCTTGTTCAATAGTTGCAATAGTACTTTCATGAAAACTGGATGATGTGCATAGTTCTTCAACTCTGATTTCTGATGTATGGAGTTGGTTACAATCTGCATCAGAATATTTTAATATTTTGACAAATTTATTAAGAGCCCCAGTTTGTTTCTTAATATCTGCTTCTTTTTCAGCATGATGCTTATGACTTTGTGCACCAGATAACTTTTTTAAAATTTTTGATTCCATTTCTATTTTATACGCACAAGAAATTATTACACAACACGAGACAGAGACGAAATAATAGTCTGCACTGCGCTACTGTCAGTAGCCTTCTGAGATACGTACCATATGACTGGTCAACTAGCAACAAATGTTTTGTATGAAAATTCGTTTCTGCGCATAAAAACCGTTCACCGTTTCACTTTAGATAGACTGCAGTAGACACATTCTGCAGGCAAGCATTCAGCCAGCTCTCACTCCAAAATTGTAAACAGCCGGCTGATCAAAGAGGTGGCAATATACAATTTTTTTAAAATTTTTATTTGGTGTATCCGGCCTTATTTATTTTAATATTGATCATTCTAAGAATTTTTTGTTTTTATGATAAAAATTTTGTTTCTTAAAAATGAGCTAATGAACTGTGCCCCTTTGTAGTGGCACCCTCACGCTCTGCATGCCAGCTTCCACTGGCCCTGCTAGTTGTTGATATCACATTCTGTGGTATCACGTGTGTTATATCCTAGATCCATGGCAGTTACATTTTTGATGAAGGCAGATCATACTTGGTGTAAAATTAAGCCTTGATTTTTATTGCATTGTGTAGTGATCCTAAGCATTTGCAAGGCTTTAAATTTTCTTGTAAAACAGTTATGATATTACATCTCTTGCAACTTCCTTACTTAAACAAGATTTCAAGAATGCAATCATGCTACAACTTAAAAGATGCTTTTTTACCTTTACAAAAATATCAATATTCCTACCTCCACCAAAACCTGCACATCACTCCCATGAAAAAACGAAGCGTCTATGTGTTAATTGCTCTTGTGGTATTTGTTATGTAGGTGAGACAGGAAGGTCAGGAGACAGAGAGAGATTCGCATATCTGAACATGTAAAAGGCATCGAAAAAAGAAGAGATCATAAATCAGGCCTGGCATTCCACTCCACCACTACTGGCCATCAAGTACGTTGGCTACAAATAAAAATGTGACATGTTTATTTAACTCTCACCAACTACAGGAAAGTGCAAAACCCCACTCACAGTTACATCCTCTGATGAAATGATCAGAATATAAAACGGTTGATGCTCGCGTGCCCTCCTTTACATGCTATGTGAGATAATTATTTCTCAAGAACTTGAGAAATTCACTTTCTTTATTCCCATGTGCTATCTCTTCATTCCAATGTATACTGCCATAATTTAAATCACCCATAATAATTATCTTTCCTTTATTCACTAATTCAAGTTTTTTATACATTTCTTCATCACCATCCTCCACATTCCATGGCCTATAGCAACATCCAACTAAATATGTCTTCCTTTCCACCCCCTACTTTACACTTCCTTTCCACCCCCCACTGCTTCATAACCATTGCCACTATTTCCTTCTTTCATGTCTACCTTATGTGGACATAAATCCCTTGCTATTATTCAGCTGCAGCACTCCAACTCCTTTCTATCCTCATTAAAAATACTGTATACTTCCATTTCTTTCCCCATTGGGATATCGTCTTCATTCAACTATGTTTTTATTTAGACAAATATATTGTTAAACTGAATATGAGCATGATTTAAGTTTGTTTGTTTTTTTGATACTGTTTTTTGATGGCTGCTGAGTGTAAGTCAAGAAATATTTAACTCAGCAATGTATGAATGCATCCCAAATGTCAGGAGGTAGGTATAAGATGAGTGAAGTAAAGAATCAGCTTCAGATGAATTGGGAATAATCAGTTAAATGAAGAGCATATTGCACTTGCCCTGTACTCATCAACCAACTCGCCTTACTAGGCTGTATAGCCGAAGTGCACTGTGAGCTGAAATTAGCTAAGGAGACAATTAAGCATATCAGAATGTTCTTCTATGGAAGAATGAATAATTATGTGAGGATGGGATTAGTTGGTGAAAACAGTATAATGGTAACCACTATAAATAATATAGTATAGTTATTTAAATTAAGGGGATATTAAATCCCACATTGTTTTAAAACCGAACAAGAACTCAGATTGGAATCAGAGAGTTTCATGCCGAATATAGTATAATAAACTATAAAAGTATCGGCGATTATTAGCATGAGCTAATGCAAGTAGTCCTAGTACAATATCGAGCAACTCGCAGCAAAGGTGGTAAAGTTCTGATCGCTATTCTTGGTTTTTTTTCCATAATGTAAAAACACATTTCCTAGGAAATGTATGCTGTTATTACATTATGGTGGGAGGTCACTACGCAGACTGGTTTCAGCCTTTATTGAGGCTTCATCAGTGAGTAGCTAAACCAAATTAATACCAAAGGGTATAGCAAAGAGAACTTATATACTCTGCTATACGAGTTGTCAAAAAGGTGCCCCATTAAGTTACTTAAATATAAAGAGCCGATAGGCTTCATTTTGGCGATATAAACATTATTTAAATTAAGGGGATATTAAATCCCACATTGTTTTTAAGCCGAATAAGAAATTTAAAGATTGGAATCAGAGAGTTTCATGCCAAATATAGTATAATAAACTATAAAAATATCAGCGATTATTAGTGAGCTAATGCAAGTAGTCCTAGTACGTAGTACAATCTCAGGCAACTCGCAGCAAAGGTGGTAAAGTTCTGATCGCTATTCTTGGTATTTTCCATAATACCAAGTATGTCAAAAAATAACATGATATAAAAACACATTTTCTAGGAAATGTATGCTGTTATTACATTATGGTGGGAGGTCACTACCCAGACCAGCTTCAGCCTTTATTGAGGCTTCATTAGTGAGTAGCTAGACCAAATTAATACCAAAGGGTATAGCAAAAAGAACTTATTATTTAATTACTAATTTTCAACATAGCATTTAAATTTATTTAATACTCTTTCTGGGACTGCTTGGGTGTGACTCAAGCAACGTGTAACTACTTGGCTCACTAGGAGGTAAGTATGAAATGGATTAAGTAAAAAATCAGGAACTATCAGTTGAGTGTTGCAAAGTGTAAGGTTCTGAAATTTGGTAAGCAATGATGGGATACAAAGTATTTATTTGGTTGGGAAACGAACAAAGTAGAGGAGACGAGAAATTTGGGAGTATTGGTGAGGGACCTGAAGTTCAGGGATCATGTTGCACAAGCAGTGAAGTCATAAATTAGATTATGGCAGTGATATAGAAGGACCTTGACATGCAGAAATAATGCAGTTATGCTTCATTGAATAAGGCCTTGATCAAGCCTAATATGGATTATTGTGCAAAAATATGGTAATTTGGTTTTTGCGGTGGTAATGAGGATATGTTAGAATGGATCTAGAGTAGTGGTTCTTAACCTTTTCAAAGTCACGGAACACTTTTGATTATAAGAAAAGTCTGGGGAACACCAAAAGCATTAGGGTCAAAAAACTAACAATAAAAATATGCGTGAACTTGCCTTTTATAAAATTCGAATTTCTTTTAATGCAGTACTTGAGCTTTTTGGCGTTTGCAGATTTCAGCAATATCAGGTCTAATATGTGACATAGCTACCCTTATCTCTTTGTCTATTTATTAAGCCTTTCCCGCCTTTTAGTTTTTATATTGGCTCACACAAATATAATGCTGAAAACTGTAACAATATTTTTAGTGCCCTTGTGAAGAGAGCTGGGTATTTGGCTTGGACAAAAATCCAAAATTCCTCAAGAGTTATTTCAGAGAATTTCATTTTTAAAGTACGATCCGTTGACAAGGTAATTAATTGTTCTTCTTGTAACGAAAATTCACAACTTGATGTATTAACTGTGCCAAATGAATTTCATATCCAGTCATAATTGTGTGTGTTTAAGGAAGGAAAGTAACTTGAAATATTTTCTTCCAATATTGTTAAATGTTCTATTATAACCAAAATAATTCCTTCGACATTTTTATTATGGAGTTAAGGAAACATATCTACTGTCTTTTTTTTCTGATAGGCGGTTTTTCCAAAGAGAACTCTTTTTCTGAAAAGCTGACAATTTGTCAGTTGATGTCAAAATATTTTCATTTTTCCCTTGGATACTTGTATTAACGCTGTTTAAGTAATTGAAAATATCAGCTAAATATGCCATTTTAGCACACCAAATATCATTTTGAAGACATTTTAGAAAGCATCTGTACCTTTCATTTTAAAAAAAGGCCAATAATTCATTCTTAAGTTCTAAAATTCAGAATAGCACTTTACCCCTGGATAACCATCTTATTTAAGCGTGCAAAAGCAAAGATTCTTACTTGGCTTCTATAGACATGCAAAGTTTTTTTTAAAAAAAAAAAGCATGCTTTTAAAGGTCTTGACTTGATGTAATTTATCATATTTATAACTTAGTCTAGTACAGGTTTTAATGTTGCTGGTAATATTTTTGAAACTAGGGATTCTCTGTACAAAAAAAACAGTGCATAGATATAATGTTTGGGTTTATTTTCTTTGCAAGGGTAACAAATCCTTTTATAGAGCCTACCATTGATGGAGCAGCATCCCTACAAATTCCTATACACAGCTCCCATGAAATTTAAACATTTTCCAAATATGACGTAATAGTCAAAAATATCTTGTCCTGTTGTAAGTTCGGTAAGCTCTCTGCAGCATAGAAATTGATTCACTATTTCGTTTTCATTAATGAAATGAACGAATCCTAGTTAATTAGCTTTATCACTAATGTTAGTGGACTCATCAATTTGTAAAGCAAAATGTTGTTTGGAAAGTTTATTGGTAACTGTTTTCTCAATATCATCTGACATATCTTTAATTTTATTCTTTTTATTGTATCTTCCGAATGAGGAATTTTCATAATTGCCTTTTTTTCCCACCCAACATTAAATTATCTCAAAAGGAGTGGATAAGGACATGCTTATGCCTCCGGATGGGAAATGTACCGACTAATGTCCCAAGAACATGTAAATATCCAAGTGTGTATGCTCTGAACAGTGTTAAAATAACCCATGAGTTTAATAAAGAATAGTTGTAAATGAATTAGAATGTAAAATCATATATAAATTGCCAAGTCAATATGTATAAGCTAGAGCATGTTTTAAGCCATATAAAAACAGTCCGTGGCCACGGCGTCCAATCGGCAGTCGCCGTATGCATGACGACACCGCCGAGTGAGGGAGCTGTTCTGAAGTATAAAGGTTTCGGCGGGGATTTGAATCATTCTCGGAGAATGAGGAAATGGCGTTTTGCCTAGTGCTCATACATATGATTCGCGATTCTGATATTTGATACAAAATGTGATTTAATGAACTCAACAAATATTTTTACTGGCAGTGAATAGTCCTACTGATATAGTCAACCGGTTTGGTTCTTGAATAGGCTCATAAAAACTAATTCAGTAGGTAAGTTAACCTTTTTTTCGAAACAACGGCGATACGCTAGGCTTAGTGTCATCAGCATCGCCATTGTTTCATTCCATCAGTTATTATTTTAGAAACTATCTATTATCACAATACGGTAGAAATGGAAAGCATGTCCTGTTCTCCAGAACAAAATGTGGGTCCAGCCACAGACCTGCCGTACGAGGAACTCACCTTCAAACAGCTCCTGGCTATTTTCAAGCATATTGGAAATCTGCTACACACAAAATGGCCAGGTAAGGTAGTAGTTCATGAAATCCAAGAAGTTGATACGGACGACATTCAACTTCTTGAACTACTCCAAGACAACGCTATTGAAAAAACAACAACGGCTGAAGATCATTCCCGTACTGACCACACTGATTTTCAGGAGGTTCGCGCAAGCAAAAAGCGCAAAACTGCGACCTCCGAATCACCAATTATAGATGTCATGGAAGAAGATGGCTCTGCCCCAGACTCACCTACCTCCGCAAGGGAAAAGATCCCCCCGATTATCCTGCGTGAGAAGAACAAATGGATGACTCTAAAGAGTATAATGAACAACCTAAAGATCTCATATAACAATGCAAAGAATATCACAGATGGTGTAAAAATTCACCCTAAAACTGTCACAGACTATCGTAGGTTAACAACAGAACTAAATTCCAGAGGAATTCAGTACCATACTTTCTCACTCGGTTCGGAAAAAAATCTCAAGGTTGTGATTAGAGGCGTACCTGAGGATGTCTCCACCGACGAAATCATCACAGACCTGCACTCGAGTGATTTACCACCAATCAAGGTCAGTAGGATGACCAGGAGGGACAAGACTCCAATGCCATTAGTGCTGATCGAGATCAGTCAAACCTATAAACACATATATGACTTGACAACCATCTGTGGATTGAAAATCTCGGTAGAACCGTTAAGGAAGAGAGCTTCTACTGGGCAATGCCATAGATGTCAAAAGTTTGGGCATGCCCAGAAAATGTGTAGGGCCGAATTTAAATGTTTGAAGTGTGGGGTTGGTCACCCAACGAACACCTGTTCTAAACCAAAATCTACCCCGGCTAAATGTGCCAATTGTGGCGATCCTCACAAATCCAACTACAGAGGATGTTTGTACAATCCACGTAACAGGAAATCTGAAGAGGGACCATTCTCTCCTTCCATCAGCTCGCCTACATCTGCGGCTACTTCACAGCCTCCTAAAGTTCAGAATAAAGACCCAGAAGCCCATCTGCTCAAAACTGAGGTCCCTCAAAAAACGACTCCAAATTGTCAGTCCAGGACATATGCGGATGTAACCTGCCCTAAACAGATATCCCTAGAACAATCACCATCACGCCCAAATTTGACAGCTATCATTACCGCGTCCCTGGCAAATATGCTATTAGATTTCAGCAGATCTAATCCTTCACAAAGTTCTACTAACAGATTTCTAAAAGACACTGAAGTCATCATTTCAGCGCTCACTAATGAACGGTAAAAAATTAAAACCAGAAGCCCTAGAGATAATAGCCTGGAATGCAAACGGCTTAAGAAATAAGATCCTAGAACTCCAAAATTTTGCCCACAGACATCGGCCAGATCTTCTATTAATAAATGAAATGCATCTAAGACCAGCAGACAATCCCAAAATTTATGGATATCAGTCGTATAGAACTGACAGATCAACCCACAGAGGTGGAGGCACGGCAATTTTCATCAAAAATTTTATCTTTCATCACTCCATAAACATTCCTACTACCTCCAATCTTGAGATCACTGGCATCGAGATTCTCACGAGCTCAGTAGGCAAATTAAAAATTTTTGCAGCATACCATCCACCACAAAAAGCATTACTACCTTCTGATTTGAACGCCATATTTGACATTGGAGAGCCTACCATTGTGGCAGGTGATTTAAATGCCAAGCATTCTACCTGGAATAGCCACTCCACTAACAAAAATGGACAGATACTACAGAACTATGCTGATTTCAACAACCTTCACGTAATAGGCCCTGCTGATCCCACCCATCACAACACCTATGATAGGGCCGATGTATTGGACATAGCCATACTGCAGCACATCAGACTCCAATACAGTTTAATAACAATCAATGATTTATCATCAGATCATAATCCAATACGGTTAAAATTAGGAAATCTTGAAAAATTATCCCCACCCACTCACTCATTTATTCCTTGGGAAAGGCTCTCCAAGGTGCTCCC
Source organism: Typopeltis vanoorti (assembly GCF_054136105.1). Taxonomy (NCBI): domain Eukaryota; kingdom Metazoa; phylum Arthropoda; class Arachnida; order Uropygi; family Thelyphonidae; genus Typopeltis; species Typopeltis vanoorti. Next base: position 20,352,075 of record NC_143567.1, on the reverse strand, counting down.
AAAATATATTGGTCCTGTTCCCATCATTAAATCAAAAGAGGAAATTGACATAGCTGTCAAAAATCTAACAGAACAGATTACAGCAGCCTGTGCAGCAGTTACTACCCCTGCAACCACCCACAAGTCCAACCACCTGCCTGAAGATACTGAATCTGATTAGGCAAAAAAATAAGGCTAGAAAAAGATACCACAACACTAGGGCGCCACAAGATAAACGAATCTTAAATAGGTTAAATTCTGCAGTGAGAGATGCACTCGCAGCTCATAGAACTCAACTCTGGGATGAAAACTGGCCTTCATCTCCACTGACAGCCACTCTGTATGGAATCTTATCCGAAAGATCAAGAACAAAAATAAACCTCTTCCCCCTCTGCAAACAGATTCAGGTCTCATCCACACTGATGCTGATAAAGCTGAGGCAATAGCGAATCATCTTGAAAATCAATGCAAACCCGCATACGGTCACCTTGACATTAGTCATATCTACAAGATACACCGTAATGTCAGATATTCGCTCAAGTCTGCTCCCACACATTCTACTCAAATCACACCCACCTCACCTGCTGAAATATATGCTATTATTCAGAAATTCAAAAATAAAAAGGCTCCTGGACCCGACGGCATCTCCAACAAAGTTATAAAACTTCTACCTCGCAAAGCTATTGTTCATTTGGCAAACATAATCAACTCCATACTTCACTACAAGTATTTCCCTTCCTACTGGAAATTGGCGTACATTGTTCCAATTCATAAACCTGGAAAGGATCCCACTCTGCCACGGAATTACAGACCAATCAGTCTCATCTCTAATCTCGGAAAAATAGCTGAGAAGGTAATTCTTACCAGGCTTCAAGATTCTGTACTCGGGTTAAACATCCTGCCTGAGGAGCAGTTTGGTTTCAGACAGTTGCATAGTACCACACAACAAATACACAGATTGGTGGAACATATCATTACAGGTTTTAACTGGCGCCAATGCACTGGGGCTGTTTTCCTAGACTTAGCCAGTGCATTTGACAAGGTTTGGCATTATGGTTTACTATACAAGCTTATATCATCTGGTGTCCCAATCAGAATCATTCAACTCATCAAGACGTACCTCTGCGATAGGCGCATGCAAGTGAGACTAAGTGGAGTAGTGTCCTCACAGAAACACATCTTGGCTGGAGTTCCACAAGGGTCCTTACTAGCACCAATCCTGTTCTCCTTATATCTGCATGATATACCACACAACCCATTATCTTCAATTAAAGCTCTTTACGCTGATGACACAGCGATATTGGCCAGATCATTAAAGCCTCACTTAGCCATCAAGAAACTGCAAGAAAACCTACTGCAAATAGAGCAATATTTTGCCAAATGGCATCTCCAGGTGAATCCTCAGAAGAGCGTAGCCGTCTTATTCTCTAAAAGATCAGTGCTTCCCAAAGAAGATATTCTCCTCTTTAACACAAAAATTCAGTGGAAAACAGAGATCAAGTATCTCGGTGTAGTAATGGACAGTAAACTGACTTTCAACTCCCATATCAAGACTCTCTGTGCAAACACATCCAAAACCATAGCCCAGCTCTATCCGCTAATAAACAGAAACAGTAAACTGAGCACCAGAATCAAACTTCTCATATACAAACTGATGATTCGTCCAATACTCACCTATGCCTCACCGGCCTGGAGCCATACTTCAAACTCAAATATCATTAAATTACAACGCATTCAGAACAAGTGTCTTAGAATGATCCTGGGCGCTCCACGGTTCATCCGAACTGTCCAACTGCACCGTGACACGGAGGTCCCCTATATTTACACCGTCATGCAGACTATAGCAACCAAATTCTTTTCAAAGGCAACTGTGCATCCTAACAGACTGATCCAACTGGCCGCTGACTATGATGCAACGGACTATTCTAAGCACAAAAGACCTAAAGACATCCTAAACCCCCTCACTGAGGATTAATCTCCTAGCCCACTCAAGACGAGCAATATAGCTCATAAACTCTTTCTACTCACAGTCTCTGTTAAGATAGCCGGGAATATGAAAAGCTTTTGCTTCACCCGTTAAGCCAGTAATGTTACTAGTTACTAGTGAATCATTCTCTTGTCTCCGGGTTTCGTCGGCACCTAGTCCTGTCGGAGAGCTGTGTAGAGCTTGCCGCCACGTGTAGCAAGAATCCCCCCTTGCTATGTATGCTACGTGGACCAAGGCTGCAACTACAGTGAATTCAGATCCATAAAAAGAAAGAGCCATTGATGAAATCAACATCAGTGTTCAAATCTGTGTATGAGTGTTTTCGGTTCTTATGGAAACAGGAATAGCAAGGCCGCCATCAGTGAAGACACTATAAGCAGACCAGAATATCCACTTCAAGGCAAGAACGGTAAGCGTAAGATTTTCTTATGTTAAATGTTGGATTAAAGTAACAATGGGGTAAGGAAGCAGAAGTTAAGGAAACATGCTATTTCCATGTGGTGCTATAAGAACAGTCTGCGATCTGGACACTTTTGTCTGCGGTTGAGAAGAAAGCATATTAGGCTCCAGGCGAACAGGAGGCTGAGGCCCGAACTGTTTGTGTGACTTAGGAACGGTAATATTATATGGTCAGAACGTAATTAAATGTTAGCTAAATATTTTGGAGGGAGGATTAAGTAAGAATAAGAAGTATTACCCTAGAGAAGTTCATGTCAGAATTATTGAGTTGTCTTGTGTATATGTGCAATATTACATGTGTGATAATATTAGGTAACTTAGTTATAAGAGTCTGAGAATAGATGTATGTATAGAAGTGAGAAATTTATGTCAAGTAAGGGACTATAACATAGAAGTTTTGGATGTGATTAATTAAGTAAATGGGAACCCAGACTCTTTTAAGATTAAGGATTTGATTAACATGTATACTTGTCTTTGTGCCATAATAAATGTGTTTCTTTATATACAATCAAATGAGTTTGTCATCTTTTCTGCAGATTGAGCTACCGTTTGAAAACTTACGTACTGTGCATTAAGGGGGGAAACCAATAGTGGTATAAGAATTGGGACCACGACTGCATGCCTCATGATCCCTACATTTTCTTTAAGTATTCTTGGATAATGTATCAGAGTTTAGTTGCCGGCTGGCGCAGTCTTTAATTAATACAAATTTGTCGGCAAACGAGTATCTGATATTAAGTGATACAAAAAAAATTATGTTAACTGTAAAGTTAGAGTAAAGGCAGTCACATGGTCACACAGACCACAAATGATATAAGACAAGAACATAACAGTTTACTATTTCACAACATGTTAATAAAATAAGAGACTCTTCTATAGCATGTGGTTTTAATTTTACAGCAATTAATTCAGCTACCTTATATGATGCAAGTTGTGCCTAATCAGAAATTTTAAGTATTTTCAAAATATTTTACTTCTTTAACTTGCATGTCCAACATTCTCTTGAAATAATCTTTAGTTTTTGAAGCAAGATTGGCATGCTTCATAGTGAAGTGTCATGTGATGTGTTTCATCAGTGGAACACTTGTAACCAGTTCGCGGAACACATGTGTTAAGAACCATTGATCTAGAGAATACTTACAAAGATGGTAACTGGTTTTTAGAATGTGGGGTATGAAGAAAGATTGAGAGAATGCAACTAACCTTATGAATAGAAAGAGGAGAGGATATATGATTTAGATATAAGTTGGTTAGAAGCTGTTCCAGATTAACATGGAAAAAAAAAAATTCATAGAATGGGAGTGGTAATGTAGAACGAGTCATTTCCTGGAAACTGTATAAGGATGGTATGTGTACAAAGGAGTGAGGAGCAAGTTCTTTACATGGAGAATAGTTAGTGTGAGTGTGGTGAATGTGAATAGATTAAATGAGTTTAAGGCATAGTTTGATGTGCTTTGTTTGTGAGAGTGTACATCTTCTGTGAAGAATCTTTGATTCCAAGGTCTGGAATTGCGCAGCTTGCCATGTGCCATGCAATTCCATTATCTTGTAATGGGCGAGAAGAAGATATATGACAACATATTATGCAGTCTGTTTTGGAAATATGTTAGTGAATTAGTAGTAGCAGTGACTTACTTGATTAACAAGAGTCTTGCAATAGTGTGAGTCCCAAAGAAGTGGAAGGATGACAAAAATTCTTCCACTTTATAAAGGGGGAATAATTGATAAGACCAAGGCTTTGAATTATGGGCACATCTGAGTCTCGAGTTAATTGAAGGTCTGAATAAGGGATAGGATCCAGAATGGAGTTCATAAAAGCAGTATTCTTTGAGATGATCAGCATGGATGTGTTAAAGGGAGGTTGTGTTTTAGCAAAATACTTATGAATTTCAATACATTGTATTCAAAAATATATACATTGTATCAGAGGGTGGGGATAAATATCTAGTCTATTTAGATTTTGCAATTGATTTATTGATAGATTACCACACAAAACGTTGATAAATAAATGGGAATAGATGGGGATTAGATACTAGATTAGTGAGTTGAATAGGTAATGATTGTCAGACGGGTATCAGGATGTTGTTTATGGATAGATGGGAAACAGTATCGTGGAAGAGGTACGTTACTAGGTCTGTTTGGGCCCCCATTTCTGTTTAACATATGTTAATGATAATGGGGCATAATTAAACATATTTGTCATTTGAAAGTTAAGCATAAAAAACTTATTGTTTAATACTGACCATATACAAATATTTTAACATTCTTTGCCTACCAGTTTCGCTAGCAAACTGTCTAGCTTTTTCAAGGCGTTGACGGAAAAGTATAAAAAATACTAGTAAATGCAAATTGAAAGGACCATTAAAAACGTTGTAAACACTCTAGTAGCTAAGGTTGCACATTTGCGTGACAGAGACTGAGTAGACTTATTGTTCTTAATCATTATCACGCATGCATGTTTGTTGTAAACACATAATGTGATTACTAGCTAACTGTAGTTCAGATGGATTTAGAGAGAGAGGATGAGGTTTTTCCATGAACTGTTAAGAATAGTACCCTGCTATCTGTTGAGGTTTCAACCATTATTCAAATCCGGTAAGTACATAAACTTTTTAACTGCTGCTTTATATATCATTTTTGACAAAACAATTTCCATAACGGGCACATCGCAAGTGACGACGATGCGTGTTTTGAAAACAAAACTAATAAACATACTAACATAAACAATACATAAAAATGTTCAGAATTTGAAATTATTATTATTATTATTATTAAACAAGACCTCATGGAGTCAAAGACTCATCTAGGAGGTCCTTTTATCTCACACACACATCTCATCATACCGTGTCTTAAACACATTCAAACTACTTGCGGACAACATGCTCTCAGGCAAGGCATTCCAATCACTCACAACTCTGCACGAAAAAACCTGCCTCTCACTCCCTTACTCACACCCTCCTTATACAGCTTCCAGGGATGACTTCTGGTTCTCCCCTGATCTCCCACTATTCTCTGCAGAACTTCTCCACCATTGATCCTATAACAACCCCTTACCAACTTGTAGGTCTCTATCATATCTCCCCTCTTCCTTCTCTCCACGAGACTCTAAAAATTACATCTTTTCAATCTTTCCTCATACTCAACATTCCAGAGGTCAGAAACTACCTTAGTCAGTCACCACAACTCATTTCTGGATCTACAGCTAGTTCCACTGATACCATTCACTCGATGTGCTCTCTCCATGCTGGACTGGGGCCATTTCCCTTTCTGCCTCTTCATTTTAGAACCCTTTGCAATAAAATCTGTTTCCTCTTGATCCCTGGTCATCGCATTACCTTCCTGCCTACACATGCTCCCACCTCCTCTTGGAACATCCACTTTTCTCACGCTGTGTATCCCTGTTCACCCTGGGCCTCCCCGTTTCCCTGCTCCTCTTGCACACCCATTCTCTCATTTTCTATACTCATACCACTCACCTCTCCATTCATTTCCACTTCTTCAATCTCTCCTGTCTTACTCTCCTGCTCTTCCACATCACTCCCCTCTCGATCTGATTCATTCTCTCTATTCACTTCTTTACCTTCTAGCAGCAGTCTCTCCAAGCGACTCACACCATAACCACTGAAATGTAGTTCATCGCTCCCATACAGCTCACTTCGTCCCTCAAACTCATTCCACACATTAACAAACTGTACTCCCATCTCCTCACACATTTCAGCCAGAATATCATTCATAATCCTTGCTCTCCGCCTCATTTCACCACAATCATACCTAGGCAACACACTGACCACCCTTCCTGTCACACTATTCTCTTTTATCTTTCCAAGCAGTCTCCTGATTCATTTTGACATGCTCTTTGTTCTCTCTCAAATCATTTGTACCAATTAATACAATTAACTCTTTTGCTCGCTCCCGCCTCATATCCAATGCCTCAATCACTCTACTCATTTTACCACCTGGAAAACATACCTTGTGCATTTTATCCTCTAGCACACCTTTAATAATGGAGTCACCATACAACACCACTCGCTCATCTTTCGTTAACTCTTTCATGCCATCATGATTTATTTTAATAGTTTTGACCTGAATTCTCTTAATTTCATTCTGCATCCATTTCATTTCTTGCCTCATCCAATCGAATTCACTTTCCGAACCTCGCGACACATTCTATCTATCATTAAATCTTTCTCTCGTCCCCCTCTTCTCACTTTCCCTCTTATTCATCCTTCTTTGTTTCCGTACTTTCGGTCCAACATATGTCCAACTTTCACTATCATTCTTCTCACTTTCACTCTCATTTATCTTTCTTTGTTTCCGTTCTTTCGGACTAACATGCGTCCAACTTTTGCTATCATTCTTCTCACTTTTACTGTCATTCATCATTCTTTGTTTCAGTACTTTCGGTCCAACATGCGTCGAACTTTCGCCATCCTTCATCCTTTTTTTTGCTATCATTTATTCTTTCGATTTTTTTTACTTCCGATTTCTGCATTACGCAAGTTCTACTTTCATTCGCTCTCTCAATTTCGTTTCTTTCCACCTCACTTTCGTCCCATCCTATTTTTCGCTATCATTTATTCTTTCGATTTTTTTTACTTGCGATTTCTGCATTACGCAAGTTCTACTTTCATTCGCTCTCTCAATTTCGTTTCTTTCCACCTCACTTTCGTCCCTTTTAACATCCGTTACGGTTGTCAAATCGCTCTTTTTCTTTTTTCCTGATTTTTTAACATTTTTTCGCTTCTCTTGCTCACCATCCTTTTCTTTCAAACGTGCACTCGCGACGCAATCGGTACTAGCGCTTTCTGTCATCAATTTCATATTCGCATTCATTAGTTCCTCGTTCAGGTCACACTTCGCACACACCCTTCTTCCATCCGCACTATACATCCACAAATCATTTATGTAATCGAAAGAATACATATAACAGACCTCACACTTAACGAAACGACTGAAATCTAAATTCAAATCATGGAATGACAATGCCACCGCCATTTTTTACCTCTTTGCCGGTTACTAGGTCTAATAATAACGATTTCGTAATTTAGTTTATGCAAGAAAAAAACCCACACTAATAATACCGTTAGCGTACAACGTTTACAGCCCCTCTTACTCAAACAATTACGCATATATACTTAATTATTCCTAGTAAAACTTATCTGAATCAGGAGCTCTTCAAAACAAAATTATGATTTTTTTTTACATTAGTTTCATCTTTCTCTGAAAATTTTTTTTAAAAAAAAATTTTAAATATTTAACGTATACCTAACAAAACTTTTAATGCTTATTCCTAGATCTTAAAAAATAACGTGATTCCTGCTGATCATTATTTATACTCTCAGAAGAATCACTAGTTTCAGAATCATCTGATGCTAGAGATAATTCAGAATTTTCTTCTTCCAATTTACTATACTTGCAAATCTCATTTCCATACTTTTCAAATATTTCATTTCAACTATTTGAATCATGCCCTAAATCTACAGAATCATCACTATCAGAATCAAATTCTACAGGTTGAGATTCTACAAGTTGAGATTCTACAAGTTGAGATTCTTTATCCTTATTAACTAAATTAGAGGTATTTTCACATTCCTCTCGCTTATTTAACTCCAAATTAACTAACCTATGGTATTCTGCTACTATTTCATCAATTTTAGAGTCAGTTTGATCATCATCACTCTTACATTGTACATTATCTGAATTATACCCTGGGATTTCTAAAATTTCCAGCATTAGGTTTTGTTTTACCCAAATTAAAATTTCTCCTTTGCTTTGTATTTTAATTATGAGCTTTAAAACTATTCTCTTTCTTACTATTTGATTGTGAATGATATGCACAATTAGTACTAGGAAAACAATGCTCATCTTTCAATATTTTATTCATATTGTCACCTAATGTAACTAAATTTCTACTCCCTAAAAAGTACCTTTTTAACCTATCAGAGTGTACGCTTATAATTTTACTAGGATTTTTGACATCTTTAATCTTAAAATTCACAGGAGAAAATTTCTCTAAAATTCTATATGGACCTAAAGCTTTCCTTTCTAATTTTCCAACTCTTTTTATACTAGAATTATCATCTAACAATACTAAATCACCTGGAGCAAATGACGTATATTTTCTAAAACGATTTATATACTGCCTAGTTTTCTGAGAACTTAATCTACTTATTTCACCTACTAATCTGTGAGTAGTGGAAAATTTATCTACAACTGTTTCCAGATACTCATTTATGTCATTGTATCCTGTATTAGGAATGACTGAAACAAGTTCATTAGGAAAAATTGAATCTAAGCCATATAAGCAAAAGAGGGTTTTTCTTTGATAGCAGAATGAAAAGCAGATCTGCATGCAAATAATGCTTGAGATAGATATGTGTCTCAATCGTTCATTTTAGTGTTTGCCAGATTGGAAAGTATTTACTTTATATTTTTATTCAGCCTTTCACACATACCATTACACTGTGGGTGGTAAGGTGTTGTAAAAATCTTCCTAACATTAAGTAATTTACATAACTGTAACAACAGTTCATATATGAAGTTTGCTCCTTGATCTGAAAGTATGGTCTGAGGAGTTCCATATCTACAAATAATCATATTCAAAAACTTTCTTGCAATAGTCTTTGCAGTTTGATCCTTCATCGACACTGCTTCAGGAAATCTAGTTAGCATGTCTATGACTACTAGAATGTACCTATTGCCTTTTTTAGTAATTGGCAGTGGACCTACCACATCATTTGCAACAGCCTGAAAAGGTCTAGTTGGAATTGGAAATGGTTGTAATGGAGCTTTTCCTCTGAAAGGGGATTTTATTTGGCACTTATGGCATGATTTGACATATGTGAGTATGTTACTCTTCATACCTTTCCAGATGTAATGATCCTTTATTCTTTCCCAAGTTCTAGAAAGTCCTTGGTCTCCTGCCAAGTCTGAATCATGGAAAGTGTACATAATCCAAGGAATCATTTGAGTTGGTGCCAATATTTTCACTTTCAACCTTCCATCTTCCATTTGTCTAGATAAGAGTAACCCATCTTTATATAAATATAAGTTTTCCAGGTTCAAAAATGTATCTAGCTGAGTTTCACCCTTCAATACTGCTTCATAAATAGTTTTAAGTACAGGATCATCTTTCTGAGCTTGGACAATCTCATTCTTTTCCCATATTTGTGAACTAGGTTCTTTATTCTTTAGAGTCTCAATATTGAACACTTGATCATTATCATCAGTGTCTTGAAAAACTTCAGGAGACTGATCAAATTTTCCATTGTCACCTGATGTTCTGTCTAAATGGCATTCTAGTCCACACAAGGATACTATATTATCAACAAAATTACATGCAAAACCATGACGTTTCAGAAAATCAATTCCAAATATTACTTCTACATTTGGATGACATCCAAATGTAGAAGAATATCCATTAATAGTTCATCCATTTGAACTATTAATGGATGACAAACTTTCAATGGAAAACAAGGAATTGAAATAAAAACATTGATTTGCTTATCAGCTGAAATTTCTGATTAAAATATTCCCTTTAATTTAATTGGATAGCTTAGAACTGAAATATCATTTGGAATTAGAGTTTTAATTTTGTCAAACAAACTATAAGAAATGAGTGAGATATGTGCACCTGTGTCAAGTAAGATTTCACAAGGCACATCTTCAATAAATCCTTGTAGAACTGTCAAAGGATTACCTCCATTAGCATAAGGAGCTAATGCTACATCAAACTCTTTTAGGGTTGGAGCTGTCTTTAGCCTTACCCATGTCTAATGAGTAGTTTGACATTTCTGTCCTTGCCAGTATAATATTGGAATAATAATTATTCCCAGATTTTTCTTTATTCTCTGATTTCTTATGATGAAAACAAGATTTATCCCTAACAGAACAGTCTTTAGCAAAATGACCAGGTTTAAAGGTTTATTACATTTAAAGCATTTTGGAATATATCTCCTTTGAGATGTTTTATTCCTTCCTAAATACCATTAGATTTACAAGATAAAGATTGATTATCTGTATCTTCAAAGAATAATCAAGACAAAGATTGATTGATTATTCTTGGATATTGTCAACTCAGATATCATTTTAAACAAAAGTTCCTGTCCTTTTACTATTGGTCTCTTGTCTTTCTACTAAGAAATGTTTTCAGTTCCTCTAATTTTTCCAAATCATGTAATTGTACATTGGACTCAGATTCTGGAATATCTTCAGTGAAATTCACAGAAGTTTCCTTAGACTTTCTTTTTATCAGCACCTTTTAATTTATGAAACTTTCCTTCTCTCACTTTATCTGCAGCCACAACGCTAGGAGAATGAGTTTGATTATACTGATAAGAATTTACCTGCTTATTATTTTCAGAATGAAATATATCTCTAAGTCTCTCTTCCTTTTCTTTAACAAGTTCAAAACGCTGTTCAAGGTTTTTAACCTTTTTCTTGTATGCTGTTTCTTTCAAATTATCTTTAAGGCCAAGCCTAAATTGATTAAACAGCAACCATTCTAAAGAGGATTTCTCTTCAGATGAAACATTAAATTTATGAGCAATGCGCCTAAAGTCTATGATAATATTCTGAAACATACTCCCTATTACCTTGGATGCACTAATGAATTTTCCAAATGTTAGGCCCTAATTCTCTTACACTTGAAAATTCTGATATTGGCAAACTTTTAAATGTTGCATAACTTTCAGTGTCTCTCAGTAAAGGAGATGTGTTTAAGAATGTTTTGGCTTTGCCCAATAATTTACTATGAAGTATAATCAACAAATGAAAATCTGACCATTTTTCTAAATCTCTAATTTTTTCTGCATATCTGAAAAATGTTTCTACACTTTCACTACTATCACCTGAGAAAGAAGGTATTACTAAAGTTGGATTAATTAACCTAAAAAATTCCTCATCTTTAATTGAAGAAACTTCGCTACTAAAATTGCTATCTCCTGTAGCCATTTTACTTGAGTCAAGATTTACTTTCTGGATTTTAAAATAGTTACGTTATAACCAATCCTGTCGACTGCACCATTGTTAATATAAAGAGAATTTATTATATTTAGAGATGGTTATATAGAGGATATTATCATAATATTTATCCTACCATAGAGATGATCTCTTTTCAACAATTATTTTTAATTTATTTCCGCGTGTACCAATATATTTATTTATTTGCACAAGAGTTCACTCCGATTGGTGTAATGACCTCTTTTTTACTATTTCTTTCAGAATCCAAATAAATTACTGACTCAAGACCAAAATACAAAATAAACACATTTAATATAACAAAAACAATATAATATACACTTCAAACAAATATTACATAACTAACTACAAATTAATTGGATCCAAGGCCTTTGGTTATGCAAAGAAAGGATCCATTGGATCCTTTGTTTGCACACTGACAAAATATTCATAGCCAGTGTCTCTCTCTGTCAAGGCCCTTTTCCAAAGATATATGACTTTATTCTTCATTTTCACAGGATCCTTTTTCTTCACTCATGTAGCACACATTTAATTCTTCCTGACTCAATTCTGTCTCCTTTCCAGTAGAAATAATAGTTAGATCCGACGTCCTTAATATAGATGAAACTTCCTAATCAGAGTTTTCTCAAACATTCCTTTAGAACGTAAATAGCAATTTCTTCTTTTATTCACTACTAATGCTTATTGACAGTCTTAACTCTTTTATTTAAAAAACTTACAGTTCTACGATTCCCTCTTCGGAATCGACTATAAATCTTCAAATTAGCATTTTCTCCAGTAATCCTTTTAAAACGATCTATAGCAATATTTCCCTTTTATTTATCAATACTTATCCCACATTAAAACTTCATAGTTCCATGATTCCTTTTTCGGAATATACTGTTGATTTTCCTCCGACTGTCACATAAAAAACTGAAGTTCCTCCGAACCTAAATATCTGTGGCCTGTGTTCTAATTTCTTTCTGAACGCTATATTGTTTATTTCTGTTACTCAGATACCGAACGCTTTCCTCGTCAGCTGTCAATCACACATCAAACTTCTCGGCAAGCATGCGCACTCTTTGAAAATGGCAAGCGAGAAACTAAATACTGTACTGTATAATGGCTGACACAGTTGTTTCCATTAGTGACAAGAGAATGTTTTCATAAACACAAAACTTAATATTTTAAACTGCTATAAAATTTTTAAAGTAATACAACTATTCAAATCCGGTAAGTACATAAACTTTTTAACTGCTTTACATTTGGCCAGAGGGCGCTAGTGGGTCAAGCGCTACGAACGTGCTTTGAAGAGCTCCTGATTCAGATAAGTTTTACTAGGAATAATTAAGTATATATGCGTAATTGTTTAAGTAAGAGCGGCTGTAAACGTTGTACGCTACCGATATTATTAGTGTGGGGTTTTTTTTTCTTGCTTAAACTAAATACGAAAACGTTAATATTAGACCTAGTAACCTGCAAAGAAAAAAAAAATGGCGGCTGCATTGTCATTCCATGATTTTAATTTGGATTTCAGTAGGTTCGTTAAGTGTGAGGTCTGTTATATGTATTCCTTCGATTACATAAATGATTTGTGGATGTTTAGTGCGGATGGAAGAAGGGTGTGTGCGAAATGTGACCTGAACGAGGAATTGATGAATGCGAATATGAAGTTGATGACAGAAAGTGCTAGTACAGATTGTGTCGCGAGTGCACGTTTGAAAGAGGATGGCGAGAAAGACAGGCGAAAAAATGTTAATAAATCAGGAAAAAAGAAAAAGAGCGATTTGACAACCGTAACGGATGTTAAAAGGGACGAAAGTGAGGCGGAAAGAAACGAAATTGAGAGAACGAATGAAAGTAGAAATGGCGTGGTGCAGAAATCGCAAGTAAAAAAAATCGAAAGAATGAATGATAGCGAAAAAAGAATGACTGATGGCGAAAGTTGGACGCATGTTGGAACGAAAGTACTGAACCAAAGAAAAATGAATGACAGTAAAAGTGAGAAGAATGATAGCGAAAGTTGAACGCATGTTAGTGCGAAAGTACGGAAACAAAGAAAGATATGTGAGAGTGAAAGTGAGAAGAATGACAGTGAAAGTTGGACGTATGTTGGACCGAAAGTACGGAAACAAAGAAGGATGAATGAGAGGGAAAGTGAGAAGAGAAGGTCGAGAGTTAGAAAGTTAGAAAGATTTAATGATAGAGTGAATGTGTCGCGAGGTTCAGAAGATGAATTGGATTGGATGAAGCAAGAAATGAAATGGATGCGGAATGAAATTAAGAGAATGCAGGTCAAAACTATTAAAATAAATCATGATGGCATGAAAGAGTTAACAAAAGATGAGCGAGTGGCATTGTATGGCGACTCCATTATTAAAGATGTGTTAGAGGATAAAATGCACAAGGTATGTTTTCCAGGCGGTAAAATGAGTAGAGGGATTGAGGCATTGAATATGAGGCGGGAACGAGCAAAAGAGTTAATTGTATTAATTGGTACGAATGATTTGAGAGAGAACAAAGAACATGTCAAAATGAATGTCAGGAGACTGCTTGGAAAGATAAAGGAGAATAGTGTGACAGGAAGGGTGGTCAGTGTATTGCCTAGGTATGATTGTGGTGAAATGAGGTGGAGAGCAAGGATTATGAATGATATTCTGGCTGAAATGTGTGAGGAGATGGGAGTACAGTTTGTTAATGTGTGGAATGAGTTTGAGGGACGAAGTGAGCTGTATGGGAGCGATGGACTGCATTTGAGTGGTTATGGTGTGAGTCGCTTGGAGAGACTGCTGCTGGAAGGTAGAGAAGTGAAGAGAGAGAATGAATCAGATCGAGAGGGGAGTGATGTGGAAGAGCAGGAGAGTAAGACAGGAGAGATTGAAGGAGTGGAAATGAATGTGGAAGTGAGTGGTATGAGTATAGATAATGAGAGAATGGGTGTGCAAGAGGAGCAGGGAAATGAGTAGGCTCAGGGTTTACAGGGATACACAGCATGAGAAAGGTGGATGCTCTAAGAGGAGGTGAGAGAATGTGTGGGCAGGAAAGTAATGGGATGATCAGGGATCAAAAGGAAACAGATGGAATTGCAAAGGGTTCTAAAATGAAGAAGCAGAAAGGGAAATGGCCCCAGTCCAGCATGGAGAGATCACATCGAGTGAGTGGTATCAGTGGAACTAGCTGTAGATCCAGAAATGAGTTGTTGTGTTTGTATACCAATGCTAGAAGTATAAGAAACAAGGCGGATGAAATGGTTGCACTAATTGCGTCTGTGCACCCAGAGATTGTCAGAATAAGTGAGACATGGTTAGATGAGGATGACATCCTGACAGGAATAGAGATGGAAAGGTATGATGTGTTTCGTGAGGATAGAAGGGGTAAAAAGGGAGGGGGAGTGCTATTGATGATAGAGAAAGAGTTATGTCCATACAAGGTAGAGATGCAAGGGGGAAATGGTGCCAGTGGTTTTGAGGCAGTATGGTGTGAGATAGAGGTGAATAGAATCAAATACTTGGTGGGATGTTGTAATAGACCTGGTAATGTGGATGGTGGTGATAGTGAAATGTATGGTCAAATAAGCCAAGCAAATAAGAAAAGGGTGATCATTATGGGTGATTTTAATTACGGCAATGTAGACTGGAATGAAGAGATAGCAACTGGAAGTAAAGAAAATGAGTTTTTGAGGGATAACTACCTCAGACAGTATGTAACAGAGGGCACAAGAGGATTAAGGGTCTTGGATTTGGTCATCTCATCGGAGGATGTAATTATCAATGAGGTATCAAATCATCCACCAATTGGTGAAAGTGACCATGAGGTGATTACTTGGGTGGTTGCCAGCAGTGCAAGGACCCCTGTGAAAAAAGGGTATATGTGGAACTACAAGGGGGGTGATTATGAAGAGCTCAGGAGACAGCTTGCAGGTGTAGCATGGAATGAGGAGTTAGCTGGAAAAGAGATCAATGCAGCTTGGGGGATTTTCAAAAAATATTTAGTGGATGCAATGTCTAAATGTATACCACGGGTGAGAAGGTTAAATAAGTTAGGTGTGAGATGGATGAATAAAGAGATTAAGCATGCAATACAGAGAAAAAGGGCATTGTGGAGGCAGCATAAGAGAAGTGGAAGTAACCAATTTCATGAGTTCTACAAAGACCAGGCAAGGAGAGTGACTTGTTTGGTGAGAGTAGCTAAAGAGAGGTATGAACAGCAGTTAGCTAATGAAGCTAAAAAGAATCCTAGGGAGTTCTTTCGATATGTAGCCAGCAAAAGAAAGAATGATTATGGAAGGATGACATTGATTGGAGGAAATGGTATAAAGACAGCTGTTGCAGAATGTGTGGTGGAGATACTTAATGAGCAGTTCATAAAGATCTTTCAATCTTGTGAATATGACTTCATGGAGAGATTGAGAGCAGTTGATGATGGGGAGGAGAGACTGACTGTAAGTGAGCAAGAGGTGTTTGGGGAGTTGAGTAAACTAGATGTAAATAAGGCTGTGGGACTTCATAATATATCACTGCGTATTCTGAAGGAATGTGCCAGAGAGTTGACACCTGCCTTGACATATTTTTTTAATACGAGTCTTGCACTTGGTCAAGTCCCTAAAGAGTGGAAGGAGGGCAAGATTGTGCCACTTCATAAAGGAGGTGATCGAACTCAAGCATCAAACTATAGGCCTATCTGTGTGTCAGGTGTTGTGGTTAAGTTGTTGGAGAAGCTTGTGAGAACTAGGATCCAGAGTTGGGTTGACAACAATGGTATAATCTTTGATGGACAGCATGGATTTGCTAAAGGGAGGTCGTGTTTTAGTAATCTACTTACTTATTACAATAAAGTGACTGCTTCCTTGGACAGAGGAGAAGGATACACAGTAATATACTTGGATTTCACAAAAGCTTTTGATAGAGTACCTCATGATAAGTTGACAGTCAAACTAGAGCAGATGGGGTTGGATATTAGATTAGTGCATTGGATTGGAATATACTATTTAACTTGTATATTAATGATATTGGCGAAGATTTGGATGGAGATATTCAGTTGTTTGCAGATGATGCAAAGTTGGGACGAACCATAAAGAGTAGTGAAGATGTTGTGGCCTTGCAAGAAGACTTGAATAAATTGAGTGATTGGGCAAGCAAATGGGGGTGTGAGTTCAATGTTGCAAAATGTAAGGTTTTAAAATTTGGAAAACAAAGATGGGATGCAGAATTTATGCTTGGTGAGAATATATTGTTGGAAGTAGAGGAAATAAGAGATCTGGGAGTGATAGTGGATAAGGATCTAAAATTTAGGGGTCACATCGCCAAAATTGTGAAGACAACACAAAGACTTCTGGGAATGATGAGGAGGACACTGACGTGTAGAAGTAGGGAGATTCTTGTTCCATTGTATAAGGCTTTGATTAGGCCACACATGGACTATTGTGCCCAGATTTTGTCACCGGGTTTTCAGAAGGATGAAGAGATGTTGGAGAGAGTCCAAAGGCGACTGACTAAGGTAGTTTCTGACCTCTGGAATGTCGAGTATGAGGAAAGATTGAAAAGATGTAATTTGCAGAGACTAGTGGAGAGAAGGAAGAGGGTAGATATGATAGAGACCTACAAGTTGGTAAGGGGTTGCTATAGGATCAATGGTGGAGAAGTTCTACAGCGAATAGTGGGAGATCAGGGGAGAACCAGAGGTCATCCCTGGAAACTGTATAAAGAGGGTGTGAGTAGGGGAGTGAGAGGCAGGTTTTTTTCGTGCAGAGTTGTGAATGATTGGAATGCCTTGCCTGAGAGTGTTGTGTCTGCAAGGAGTTTGGATGTGTTTAAGACCCGGTATGATGAGATGTGTGTGAGATAAAAGGACCTCCTAGATGAGTCTTTGACTCCATGAGGTCTTGTTTAATAATAATAATAATAATAACATATCATTTTTGACAAAACAATTTCCATGATGGGCACATCGCAAGTGCCGACAATGCGCGTTATGAAAACAAAACTAATAAACATACTAACATAAACAATACGTAAAAATATTCAGAATTTGAAATTATGATTACTTTTACAGTACCCTGGTTTCTGTTGAGGTTTCTGCCAGTTTTTAACACTACTGTGTTAAAAACTGGCAGAATCTAAATATGGCATGGAGCTATTTTGCCACTCCATCGTGTGGTTAGACGTACAGAAACGATGTGTTAAGCCGGAAGAAATACTTTTGTTGTGGTTTACATCACCAACTTGCTCTCTCTGTCAGATCTCCAAACTCCATGAAGTTTGTCCGATGTAGGCGAGACCACAGGAGCAAGGAATGTAATATACTCCTGGATATTTGTAGAATGGCACCTTGTCTTTTGGTGATCCTAAAAAATGATTGATGCTGGTGGTTGGTTTGAAGATCACTCTGATGTTGTGGGCTTTTAGTATTCTGGCTATTTGATAAGAAATTGACTTGATGAAGGGAATCACTACAATAGAAATGTGCTGGGAGTTTGGTTCTTCTTGTCTGGGGTTGTCACTGTATAGATATTTTTTGATGATATCCGGAGGGTATCCATTTTGCGATAATGTTTTAGCTATTAGTGAGATTTCAGTCTGTGTATCCTGTTCTGATATAAACTTATGTGCTCTATTTTTCAATATATGGATAATGCTTAGTTTGTGTGTCTTGTGATGGTTAGAAGTATAATGACGGTATCTTCCAGTGTCTGTCGGCTTTCTGTAAATAGATAAATTGACACTATTTGATTGCCTTTTTATCAAGATGTCTAGAAAATGCAGATGGTTGTTGTTTTCAACTTCCAGAGTGAATTTTATCTTGTTATGTATGGAGTTGATTTTATTCACAAACAATTTTAGGTTTTCTAAGCTATCTTGCCATATAATGAAAATATCGTCAACATATCTCCACCATATAGATGGTCTAGGGGAGATTGTTGAGAGCAAGGCCGGCGGAAGCGGGAATGCAGAGCATGCGGGCGCTGCTACGATGGGGACACCGCCGCCAGGGAACGGTTCATAAGTTAATTTTTAAGAAACAAAATTTTTATCATAAAAACAAAAAATTCTTAGAATGATCAATATTAAAATAAATGAGGCCATATACACTGAATAAAAATTTTAAAAAAATGTATCTTGCCGGCTGTTTACAATTTTGCAACTAGAGCAGGCTAAATGCTTCCCTGCAGAATGTTGTGTCTACTTCAGTCTATTAAAAGTGAAACGGTGAACAGTTTTTATGCACAGAAACGAATTTTCGTACAAAACATTTGTTGCTAGTTAATCAGTCATATGGTACACATCCCAGTAGGCTACTGACAGTAGTGCAGTGCAGACTATTATTTCGTCTCAGTCTCGTGTTGTGTAATATTTCTTTTGGGTATAAAATAGAAATGGAATCAAAAATTTAAAAAAAAAGTTATCTGGTGCACAAAATCATAAGCGTCACACTGCAAAAGAAGCAGATATTAAGAAACAAACTGGGGCTCTTAATAAATTTGTTAAAATATTAAAATACTCTGATGCAGATTGTAACCAACTCGATACATCAGAAATCAGAGTTAAAGAACCATGCACATCATCCAGTTTGCATTGAAGGTACTATTGCAACTATCGAACAAGATAATTGAACATGATTTAAGTGAAAAATTGTTAGGATTTAGTCAACTACAACAAGATTTAATTGTAGTTGACCATGAAACTAACACATTGTTAGTCTCTGTGAATTTAGAAGATCCAGGTGAATGGGGAAATATTGATGAAAAATTACGAGTTGTTTTAATTGAAATGGGGCCTGTTCAAAATAAAAATATAATATATCCCACACGTATTATAATAGAAATATGGAAAACAGAAGCTCGTGCCAAGAACATGGCTCAATTATTCCGAAAGTTCAAATTCTGTTTTTTGCTTTTGTTGCAAACTTGTCGCACCTACTGAATCACTCACTGAGTCTTGTAGGTTATAACGATTGGAGAAATGTAAGTACAACTTTGCATAGACATGAGACTAGTTTAACTCACATGAAAAATTTTTTAAAATGGAATTAACTTGATAAAAATTTAAAAAAACATAACTACTATTGATTTCCAGACTCAAAGCATGTATGAAATGGAAAAGAAACATTGGACGAGTGTTTTTAGAATGCTTGATTGAAATTATAAAATTCCTTAGTAGCCGAAATTTAGCTTATCGCGGATCATCTGATAAATTATATGAAAGAAATAATGGCAATTTTTTAAAATTAGTCAAACTGTTTGCTATGTTTGATCCCATAATGGAAAATCATGTTGAAAGGGCCCAACAACGAAACAATAGGGTACACTATTTGAGTAAAGACAGTCAAAATGAAATACTGGAAACTTTAAGTAATGCAGTCAGGGATACAATTTTATTATCAAATCTAAAATCTAAATATTATTCCATAATTTTAGATTTTACACATCTGATGCAAGTAAAACAGAACAAATGACCATTATTACTATTATTTCTATTACTACTATTACGGGAACTCCAGGGAGTCATTAGACACATCGAGGGAGGCCCCAAATCATATTCATCACAACTATTTGACATTCATACAGTATCTATCATACCTCGCCTTAAACTCATTCACTGTCACAGCATCCACCACAGACTCAGGGAGCGCATTCCATTCATTCACTACTCTAAAAGCAAAGAACCCAGCTCTAACACCTTTACTAACCACACTTTTGCCCAGTTTCCATGGATGTCCCCTAGTCCTCCCACAACCAGCACTGTTCTCAAAAATATCTTCTGAATTAATTTTATAGAAACCCTTCAGTAATTTGAATGTCTCAATCATATCTCTCCTCCTCCGCCTATCAACCAATTTTTGCAACCCACAAATCCTCAACCTGTTCTCATACGGTTCATTCCACAGACCTGCTATCATCTTGGTCACTCGCCTCTGGATCCTCTCCACCTCCTCCCCATCAAGAAGAAACCTAGGTGACCAAATCTGAGCACAGTAGTCTAGATGGGGTCTTATCAAGGCTCGATACAGAGGAACAATAACCTGCTTGTCAACGTATTCTTCAGCAACCAAGTGATTTGATGAGCTGATTTGGCCACTTTTGCAATGTGTCCCCTAAATTTCAATTCCTTATCCACCAACACTCCTAAATCTCGTGCCTCATCAATTTCCTGGAGCACGATTCCACCAATGCAGTAAACTGCCGCCAATCTTTTCACCCCAAAATGCATAACCTTACATTTTGCCACATTAAATTGACATCCATTCTCCTTAGCCCAGACCTCCAATCTATCCAAATCATCCTGCAAAATTTTGACGTCATCTGCATTCACTATTGCCCCACCCAACTTCGCATCATCTGCAAACAAATGAACTGTTCCTCTCAGATCCTTTCCTATATCATTTATGAACAAATTAAACAGCAGTGGTCCAATAACAGATCCTTGTGGCACACCACTAGTCACAGGCCGTCTTGTGGACTCTGCTCCTGAATAAACCACCTCTGATATCTCTCCGTCAACCACCCTCCTATCCATCTCACCAACCCTATGTCCATTCCCATATACTGCAATTTACTGATTAGAATTCCATGTGGTATCCTGTCAAAGGCCTTAGCAAGGTCCAGTAGAATCACTGTAAACCCATTACCCTTATCCAGTTCAGCCGTCACTGTGTTATAATACGTGAGCAAGTTACTGAGGCATGACCTACCCTTCACAAAACCATGCTGTCCCCGATACAGTATCCCATTTTCTTCTATCCAATCTTGTATTTTCCTCTCGACTATTTTCTCTAAGACCTTGATAATGATTCCTGTTATGCTGATTGGCCGGTAATTTTCAACAGCAGCCTTGGAACCACCTTTGTACAGTGGAACTATTTTCCCCTCTTTCCACCCCCTTGGGACTGACCCAGTCCTGAGGCTCAAATTAAACAAAATGGTCAAGGGCACTGACAATTCTTTGGCCGCTTCACTTACGACACAAGCTGGTATACCATCCAATCCCACAGATGTATTGACATTGAGGTTCTGTAATAGACTAGTTACCTCTACTTCATTCATCACAATTCCAGTATAAGCTGTTGGTTCTTCCATTTCTGCAAAGTCACCACCTGGATGATATACTCTTGCAAAGTGCTCGCTCAGTAATTCCACAATATCGACTGATTCGGTTACCTCCCTACCCTCAGCATTTTTTAAGATCATTCTACCATGAGCATTTTTCCTTTTACTTGCAACATATTGAAAAAACTGTTTGGGATTCTCTTTAGCCTGCGTGGCCAATTTCCTTTCATAATCTGCTTTTGCTTTTCTTACCACCCTTGTTACCATCCTGGCCTGAGCTTTATACTGTTCCTGCACCTGATGGTCACCCTTCTCCTTAAATTCCCTCCACAATTGTTTCTTTTTTTGCAGCTCAAGCTTAATAGTGTTATTCATCCATTTAACCCCTACTTGATTTATTATTTGGACTCTTGGTATACAGTCAACCATTGCCTCCTGCAAACAGTTCTTAACCACCTCGCATGCACTATCAACATCCAGCCCTTGCAGTTTTACATGCCATGGCATTGAGACAAGCACACACCTAAGCTTGTCATACTTACCAGCCCAGTAATTCCACATGTACCCTGTCTTAATTGTAAATTCGACTCCTTTAGCCACCTCCCAAGTCATGACCTTATGGTCACTCTCACCAATTGGTGGCAACATGGTCATGTTCGTTACAGCCACATTCTCGGTTGCAATTACTAGGTCCTGCACTCTCTGCCCCCTGGTATTTTCCAATACATGTTGTCATAGATAGTTGTCCCTTAATAACCGCATAAAATCCAATTCCTTCCTCCCATGTGCCCTCTCCTCTTTCCAGTCAATGTTACCATAATTGAAATCACCCATAATAATTACCCTCCTTCCACTCATTTCTTCTATTTGCTTATGCATACTATCCCCACCATCCACTCCATCACCCGGTCTATAGCAGCACCCAATTGTATATTTTGTTCTGCTAGATTCTATCTCACACCAAACAGCCTCAAATGTGCTTTTTTCCCCATCATGCATTTCAACTTCTATACTCCTTGGCTGAAGCTCATCAGCTATCATCAATAACACTACTCCCCCCTTTTTATTCACCCTGTCACTCCTGAACACGCTATACCCGTCGCATTCAATCCCACTAGCTTTATCATCTTCTGTTGGCCATGTTTCACTAATACCGACAACCTGTGGCCTGGAAGTGCCAACCATGGCCAAAAATTCTTCCTTCTTGTTCCTAATACTTCTGGCATTAGTGTACATGAATTGCAGAAGCCCATTTGTCCCATCCCTACTTTGATGCCTTATACTAACTATCCCATTCTGATTTGTTGTCCGTAATACTCGCTCGGGCATAATATACTCATTCGTACACTTAACTGCCCCCCCTAAAGTCTGCATATCTACTCCCCCCTCTTAATAAATCTAGTTTCCCTGAGTCTGTACATCCACTTCCACATCATTCATCAACAATCTTTCAAGTCTCCGTACACCAACTCCATTCAAATGCAACCCATCCATCTTATATAAGTCCTTTCGCCCATCGAACTCATTCCACACATCCACAAATTCCACACCACTCTCCATTCATAACCCACGCATAAAGTCATTGGCAGTTATGGCCCTCCTTCTGAACACTTCGCTGTCATACCGCAGTAAGATACTCACCATCCTAACTCTCACTCTTCTCTTTTGCTACCTCAAACAACTCCCTCACATCCTCTATCATTTCCATTTTGTCCTCTTTCAAATCATTCGTTCCTGCCATGATTATCATCTCCTTCACCCTCTGTTTTTGCAGTCGAATAGATTCACTGACGTCCTTTATGTTCGCACCCGGCTGGTACGACTTCGTTAAACTCTCAATTATTACGCCTCTTAATAGCGAATCCCCATACAGCACTCGCTCCTTCATTTTATTGACGTTTGCGAACATTCTATTATTTGCCGTCACAGACTTCTGTCGGTTATTTGTCGGTATGTTCAACACACATTTTTCCATACTCTCCAGTTGTCTTTTAGCTTTGTGTATCGCACCATTCAAACGGGCAATTTCGCTACTTGCATTTATCTTACCATTTTCATTGTCAATCAAATCATCCATTCTTTCTGTGTTTCTACCTTCATTTACATTTTCGGCGATGCTCTCACACCTCACACCTGGCACTACCACGCAATTCTCTAGCACAGCGCCATTTTCTACATTCTGACTATCGTTAACAATATCACTCTCGACACACGAAACACGCTTGAAGTCCTCATTCTCTTTACACTTTTTACACATATTAACTCTGCTATCACTTTCTAACCAGACTCCCACCGCTCTTCGCAAGGCATACATCTCACAGACAGCACATTGCATAAATTCGTTTACATCAAAACTCTTAAACAAACATGGCGACCTGGCCGCCATTTTTTTCTTTATCGGTGCCATGTGTACGCTATCTTTTCTGAAAAATAATAATTAAAATAACAGAAAACACGCAAAAATTGCACAGACACACCAAGAAACAAAAAGCAAACAATACTACTTAAAATTCTAGTAAAATATTTAATGTTAACACAAAATACTACTAATCTTTTCAGGAGCTCTCGACAAGCCGATGATCTAATCATTGCGACACCAAGTGACGATGATTACTCGCTTTGTTTCCTGTGACAATGGAATTGTCAAGATCAGGGAAAACGTTTTAGGTTTTGCAGAACAGATTCCACAGGACATGGTTTATGTGCAACAATAATGGAACAACTAGAAAATGGAACATTCCCATTGAAGACATGCGAGGAGAAGGATATGACAATGAGACAAATATGGGCTCCAAAATTTGCTTTTGAACAAAAATCCTCTAGTTTTTACGTGCTATGTGCTGCTCATACTCTAAATTTAATCATTAACGATGCAGCCAAAGTGAATGCAGATGCAATTATTCAAGAAATATACACTTCTTTTCAATACAAACATTGGGCAATTCTTTTAAAGTTCATAAAAAAATTAACATTGAAACAGCCATCAGAAACACGATGGGATAGTAAAATTAATGTAATCTGCCTTCCACGATATCAGTTAGGATAAATTTATAATGCACTTTTAGAAATTTTAAATAATGAAAATTTTAATAAAGAAACTCAGGATGAAGCACAAACATTATGTGCTAAAATAAAGGACTACAAATTTATTTTCTCTTATAACTTGGTATGATTTACTTAACAGAATAAATCCTGTGAGTAAAATGCTTCAAGACAAAAATATGAATATTACACTTGCTTTAGAATCTATCAAAAACTTAAAAATATTCTTACATGAGTATCGATCAGATACAAATTTTAAAGAAGTTCTAAAAACGGCAAAAGAACTGAGTGAAGAGGTGAATGGAGAACAAGAATTTAAAATTGGTAGGAAGTTTGATGACGAAAGAAGATACGACAATTTGACTACGAGCATCATGACGAAACGCCAGAATTGCCAGAAGATAAATTTAGAGTGAATGTGTTTTATACACTTCTAGACGTTGCAATGTGTTCGTTAATAGAACGTTTTGAATGACTAAAAACATATGATAATTTCAATTTCTTCTATAGATTACTACAAATTAATAATGAAGATTTACGAAAAATATGTGACGATTTAGAGATTCTCTTGAAGGACTGTGACAATAAAAACGTAAATGCAATAGAACTACATGACGAGTTATGTGCTTTCCGGGTTAGTTTTCTGATGGATAATTTAAATATTCAAAAGCCCTTTCGATATTCTTAATTTTATTGTGTCCAATAATTTATCTTTCCCTAACTTTTTAATTGGTTTAAGAATACTATTAACCTTAACTGTTAGTGTAGCGAGCGGTGAACGTTCCTTTTCCAAGTTGAAATTGATTAAAACCTACTTAAGAACAAGTATGTCACAGAAAAGGCTTGTTAGTTTGGCATTAATAGCTATTGAAAATGATATATGAGCAGAATTAGACATTAAGACCATTATTTCTGATTTTGTGAATATGAAATCAAAAACGTTAAAATTTTAATAAAAAAAATTTCAAGTATATTTATCTAATTTAATTTATTTTCTGTTATTCTGTAAAGATACTATTTTTTTATACTTATATTAAATGTTCTGAGTATTTCTGAATTCTTTTATTATTTTCTCATCTATCTTGAGTTTCTTTTAAGTTCCTAAAAGATAGTTCCACACGGGGAGGCTCAGGGTGGACAGGGATACACAGCGTGAGAAAGGTGGATGCTCCAAGAGGAGGTGAGAGAATGTGTAGGCAGGAAAGTAATGGGATGATCAGGGATCAAAAGGAAACAGATGGAATTGCAAAGGGTTCTAAAATGAAGAAGCAGAAAGGGAAATGGCCCCAGTCCAGCATGGAGAGATCACATCGAGTGAGTGGTATCAGTGGAACTAGCTGTAGATCCAGAAATGAGTTGTTGTGTTTGTATACCAATGCTAGAAGTATAAGAAACAAGGCGGATGAAATGGTTGCACTAATTGCGTCTGTGCACCCAGAGATTGTCGGAATAAGTGAGACATGGTTAGATGAGGATGACATCCTGACAGGAATAGAGATGGAAAGGTATGATGTGTTTCGTGAGGATAGAAAGGGTAAAAAGGGAGGGGGAGTGCTATTGATGATAGAGAAAGAGTTATGTCCATACAAGGTAGAGATGCAAGGGGGAAATGGGGCCAGTGGTTTTGAGGCAGTATGGTGTGAGATAGAGGTGAATAGAATCAAATACTTGGTGGGATGTTGTTATAGACCTGGTAATGTGGATGGTGGTGATAGTGAAATGTATAGTCAAATAAGCCAAGCAAATAAGAAAAGGGTGATCATTATGGGTGATTTTAATTATGGCAATATAGACTGGAATGAAGAGATAGCAACTGGAAGTAAAGAAAATGAGTTTCTTGAGTTTTTGAGGGATAACTACCTCAGACAGTATGTAACAGAGGGCACAAGAGGATTAAGGGTCTTGGATTTGGTCATCTCATCGGAGGATGTAATTATCAATGAGGTATCAAATCATCCACCAATTGGTGAAAGTGACCATGAGGTGATTACTTGGGTGGTTGCCAGCAGTGCAAGGACCCCTGTGACAAAAGGGTATATGTGGAACTACAAGGGGGGTGATTATGAAGAGCTCAGGAGACAGCTTGCAGGTGTAGCATGGAATGAGGAGTTAGCTGGAAAAGAGATCAATGCAGCTTGGGGGATTTTCAAAAAATATTTAGTGGATGCAATGTCTAAATGTATACCACGGGTGAGAAGGTTAAATAAGTTAGGTGTGAGATGGATGAATAAAGAGATTAAGCATGCAATACAGAGAAAAAGGGCATTGTGGAGGCAGCATAAGAGAAGTGGAAGTAACCAATTTCATGAGTTCTACAAAGACCAGGCAAGGAGAGTGACTTGTTTGGTGAGAGTAGCTAAAGAGAGGTATGAACAGCAGTTAGCTAATGAAGCTAAAAAGAATCCTAGGGAGTTCTTTCGATATGTAGCCAGCAAAAGAAAGAATGATTATGGAAGGATGACACTGATTGGAGGAAATGGTATAAAGACAGCTGTTGCAGAATGTGTGGTGGAGATACTTAATGAGCAGTTCATAAAGATCTTTCAATCTTGTGAATGTGACTTCATGGAGAGATTGAGAGCAGTTGATGATGGGGAGGAGAGACTGACTGTAAGTGAGCAAGAGGTGTTTGGGGAGTTGAGTAAACTAGATGTAAATAAGGCTGTGGGACTTGATAATATATCACCGCGTATTCTGAAGGAATGTGCTAGAGAGTTGACACCTGCCTTGACATATTTTTTTAATACGAGTCTTGCACTTGGTCAAGTCCCTAAAGAGTGGAAGGAGGGCAAGATTGTGCCACTTCATAAAGGAGGTGATCGAACTCAAGCATCAAACTATAGGCCTATCTGTGTGTCGGGTGTTGTGGTTAAGTTGTTGGAGAAGCTTGTGAGAACTAGAATCCAGAGTTGGGTTGACAACAATGGTATAATCTTTGATGGACAGCATGGATTTGCTAAAGGGAGGTCGTGTTTTAGTAATCTACTTACTTATTACGATAAAGTGACTGCTTCCTTGGACAGAGGAGAAGGATACACAGTAATATACTTGGATTTCGCAAAAGCGTTTGATAGAGTGCCTCATGATAAGTTGACAGTCAAACTAGAGCAGATGGGGTTGGATATTAGATTAGTGCATTGGATTGGAGACTGGCTATCTGATAGGTATCAACAAGTTGTGTATGGGGGTGCAATATCCAGGAAAAGGAAAGTCACTAGTGGAGTGCCTCAGGGATCTGTTTTAGGGCCATTACTATTTAACTTGTATATTAATGATATTGGCGAAGATTTGGATGGAGATATTCAGTTGTTTGCAGATGATGCAAAGTTGGGACGAACCATAAAGAGTAGTGAAGATGTTGTGGCCTTGCAAGAAGACTTGAATAAATTGAGTGATTGGGCAAGCAAATGGGGGTGTGAGTTCAATGTTGCAAAATGTAAGGTTTTAAAATTTGGAAAACAAAGATGGGATGCAGAATTTATGCTTGGTAAGAATATATTGTTGGAAGTAGAGGAAATAAGAGATCTGGGAGTGATAGTGGATAAGGATCTAAAATTTAGGGGTCACATCGCCAAAATTGTGAAGACAACACAAAGACTTCTGGGAATGATGAGGAGGACACTGACGTGTAGAAGTAGGGAGATTCTTGTTCCATTGTATAAGGCTTTGATTAGGCCACACATGGACTATTGTGCCCAGATTTGGTCACCTGGTTTTCAGAAGGATGAAGAGATGTTGGAAAGGGTCCAAAGGCGACTGACTAAGGTAGTTTCTGACCTCTGGAATGTCGAGTATGAGGAAAGATTGAAAAGATGTAATTTGCAGAGACTAGTGGAGAGAAGGAAGAGGGGAGATATGATAGAGACCTACAAGTTGGTAAGGGGTTGCTATAGGATCAATGGTGGAGAAGTTCTACAGCGAATAGTGGGAGATCAGGGGAGAACCAGAGGTCATCCCTGGAAACTGTATAAAGAGGGTGTGAGTAGGGGAGTGAGAGGCAGGTTTTTTTTGTGCAGAGTTGTGAATGATTGGAATGCCTTGCCTGAGAGTGTGGTGTCTGCAAGGAGTTTGAATATGTTTAAGACCCGGTATGATGAGATGTGTGTGAGATAAAAGGACCTCCTAGATGAGTCTTTGACTCCATGAGGTCTTGTTTAATAATAATAATAATAATAATAATAAATGGACAGTGCTAATGGAAAAACAGGAGTTGTACGAGAGAGAGAGAGTGAAAGAAAGAAAGAAAGGATATAGGAAATAAGCATATGACAGAGAATGGAGGTGAATATTCATGTCACTATCATACCTTATCAACATACTGTTATCTTTCATTTTACTGAAAAACCTCCTATTATTCTCCATATATCCAACCAAACCATTTCTACCATCAACTATCACTAACTCACTTTCTCATATCCAATGCATCAGTTTTCCTGCTAATCCTTCCTCCTGAAAAACAGACCTTGCAGGCCCTCTCATTTACCACACCTCTAATAATGGAATCTCCATACATTGCTACTCTAGAGTCATTTGTAATCTCCTTTCCTGTGATTTTTTTCTTCGTTCTATCCTTTTGCACTTTTTCATTCCTATTCACCAAACTTCTAATCTCACTGTGCATATTTTTCATCTCATATCTCATTCTGATCAACTTGCTTTTCAAGTCTTGCATCCTGGAAATTATACCATCTCTCACTCCCTCTGTCTGTCTTTCATTTTTCATTTCCTCATTCCTACTCTTTTGCTTTCACAGTGTTACTCCTTTCCATTTCATCAGCTTTACTTCTTTCTTTTTCTTTCATTTCCAGTCTCACTCCTTTTGTTCTCTGATTCATAGTCTTTTGCTCCTATGATTATGCTTGTTTTAATTCCTTCAGTCAGTTTCACTTTTACTGATAACTCATAGTCCAACAGAATATCACATTTTTGACATACTCATACTTGTCTCCTGTTCAGTCTCTCCACAAATACATATGCTTTATGTTCTCCCATGTACGAGGGTGGTCTGAAAAGTTCTCGACCATAGATGCCAACACTATTAGCAAAATATTTTTTTTTGAAGTTGGTACATCCATGTTAAATTGCAAGTCATTCTATCAAGTAGTTTGTTTTATACAGCTGTCTGAAGCAAAACTGTTGTCGATATTAAGGGTACTTGAAATGGATGAAATTGAGTATCTTGTGATTATAAAATTCCTTCTAAAAGAAGGTTTACCGCAAAAAAAAAAATTCATTCGACATTCATAAAAGTATATGGGCACTCTTCTCCTCCTGCCATGGGCATGGATGTTTGTCATTGTCTATGGAAATACTAGTGGTGGTGGTCGGCAGTAGATGGCGTTGGTGTAGTTGCGGTCAGTTAGTGGATTGTGAGTGGTGGAAGGAGAGTTGTAGAGCAGGTGCCCTCCCTCGATGAGTCTTTGGACTCCCTGGAGGTGACAAATAATAATAATAATAATAATAATATAATAAAAATTATTACAAGTTACTAAGAATTTAGTAACTTGTAAAATGCAAGAATTTTTTAAACTTTAGTTCAAATAAATTTTAACTTTAATTAAAATTCATTTTAATTTTGTTAGCGATTCAGTTCGGTGAGAAGGCTATAATCCCTGTATCATTATATTCAACAATTGAAGTGAAATGGCTTTATCAAAATTTGCTTTAACTTTTGAGAATTTTTTGAATATGTGGGTTTTTAATGATTATCCTGCCTAGTCAACACTCCCTGTTCGTTACATTTAACAAACCAACGTGTGGCTGTTCTGTCAAAATTTATTTAAGAAATTTCAAATAATTTAAATTTTTATATCGTAAAAGAACCACACACTCCCGGATCATTACAGGGGCGCTTAGATAGAAATTGCATGCGGGCATCAAAGACCCTAGCGCCAGCTCTGGTTGAGAGAATTTCTTTTTCAAGTTTTTCCATGAAAAGGTCTGCACAAGATGGTGATAGCGGACTTCCCATTGCTAGGCCTTCTAATTGTTAGTATATGGTGTTATTAACCTTGAAGAAATTAGACTGAAGGCAGTGTTTAAACATCTGTGTGATATTTGGTGGAAACCTCAACAGAAACCAGGGTACTATTATTATTATTATTATTATTCCTGATACCTCCAAGGAGTCTGAAGACTCATCGCGGGAGGACATCTTCAACTGTCTCTACACCTTACCTCTACTACGAATCAACGCCATCTACCGCCCACCTCCAACACCACCACAACTAGTAATTTTTGTCTGTAAATTGCGTGTGTTCTGAAGGGCCGATTTGTATGTATGCGGGATGAAAAACCCGAGTTTCCGGGAGAAAAAACCCTGCTACCTCCGTATGAGATCGGCTAACTCACCATCGATTGAAATCGACCAGATAAAGATTCCTCCCGTCGCGACGAGAATCGAACTTAGGCCTATTCCAATCGAAGGGCGCAATGTACCGTCGTTCTTCCAATTGCGCTACGGAGGCGCTTATTCTTAACAGTTCATGGAAAAACCTCATCCTCTCTCTCTAAATCCATCTAATTGTTGTATATGGTGTTATTAACCTTGAAGAAATTAGACTGAAGGCAGTGTTTAAACATCTGTGTGATGTCTGGTGGAAACCTCAACAGAAACCAGGGTACTATTCTTAACAGTTCATAGAAAAACCTCATCCTCTCTCTAAATCCATCTGAACTACAGCTAGCTAGTAATCACATTATGCGTTTACAACAAACACGCATGCATGATAATGACTAAGAACAATAAGTCCACTCAGTCTCTGTCACGCGAACGTGCAACCTTAGCTGCTAGAGTGTTTACAACGTTTTTAATGGTCCTTTCAATTTGCATTTGCTAGTATTTTTTATAATTTTCTGTCAACAGCTTAAAAACACCTAGACAGTTTGCTAGCGAAACTGGTAGGCAAAGAATGTTAAAATATTTGTATATAGTCAGTATTAAACAGTAAGTTTTTTATGCTTGATAATGGGGCATGTCTTACTGAAGATATGCTCTTGTTTGCAGATCATGCAAGATTGGAGAGAATAGAGTAGATGATGTAAATTTACAGTAGGATTCAAATAGAGTTCGTGAGCAGACAAGTGATGAAGTTGCCAATTCAGTATTGCAAAGTGTAAGAATTTTTAAATTTGAAAACAAATTTGAAGGGAAGAGGGGTATATATTGGAAATGGTCCAGGGATGATTGATTAAGGTGGTTTCTTGTCTTCTCTGGAATATTGGATATAAAGTAAGATGGTGGAAGTGCAACTTACAGAGTCTTATGAGTAATAGGATGTGATTGAGATATTGTTGTAAAAATTGAGACTTATGAGGAAGAATTCATCATAAAATATTATTACCAGAATCACTTTATGTTTAATTTGAATGTTTTTAAAGAGCCAACAGGCTATTTTTTTCAGCGACGTAAATTATTTAATTAAGGGGATAAAAATTTCTCGTTATTTTAAAGCTGAATAAGAAACTCGAAGATCAAAATCTAAGAGTTTCGTGCCAAAGAACGTTCGGCAAGTCCAAGCATGAGTCTACGCCTGGTGGTACAACATTAGGGCAACTCAGAGCAAAGGTGGAGCAAGATACTATCACTGTCCTTAATATTTTCTCATAATGTAAAACACAGCTTCTAGGAGATGTATTACTGTTTTACATTATAAGACAAAACAGTACTGGCTTTTCTCCACTTTAACCATCCAGTGCTAATTCTACCAGTCACATCTTCAATCTCACCATCTCTCTGTAACACTGAACCTAAATATCTAAACTTTTCTTTCCCCTCCAAAATATAATTTTTGATCGTTACTGAGGAATTCTCTTCATAATTTCTTTCTCCACTAAAATATCACAATTTCAGTTGAATTGTTGTTCTCTTTGCTATATTTATAATTATAAAAAATAATCATAATTCTATTGACGATCACTATGAAATGTAACCAAAAGTTTATAAATAAAGACGGGAGTTCTCGATATGTAGCCAGCAAAAGAAAGAATGATTATGGAAGGATGACATTGATTGGAGGAAATGGTATAAAGACAGCTGTTGCAGAATGTGTGGTGGAGATACTTAATGAGCAGTTCATAAAGATCTTTCAATCTTGTGAATATGACTTCATGGAGAGATTGAGAGCAGTTGATGATGGGGAGGAGAGACTGACTGTAAGTGAGCAAGAGGTGTTTGGGGAGTTGAGTAAACTAGATGTAAATAAGGCTGTGGGACTTGATAATATATCACCGTGTATTCTGAAGGAATGTGCCAGAGAGTTGACACCTGCCTTGACATATTTTTTTAATACGAGTCTTGCACTTGGTCAAGTTCCTAAGGAGTGGAAGGAGGGCAAGATTGTGCCACTTCATAAAGGAGGTGATCGAACTCAAGCATCAAACTATAGGCCTATCTCTGTGTCAGGTGTTGTGGTTAAGTTGTTGGAGAAGCTTGTGAGAACTAGGATCCAGAGTTGGATTGACAACAATGATATAATCTTTGAGGGACAGCATGGATTTGCTAAAGGGAGGTCATGTTTTAGTAATCTACTTACTTATTACAATAAAGTGACTGCATCCTTGGACAGAGGAGAAGGATACACAGTAATATACTTGGATTTCTCAAAGGCTTTTGATAGAGTACCTCATGATAAGTTGACAGTATGATGTCTTGTACTCACACCATAGTTGGTAAGACATCTTGATATTTTAGGGGCCATGTCAATGTTTAGATGTAGTGATCTATCTCATCATGATAAAGAGAGTGAATACTGTTTTTATTTTATGTTCTTTAAGGATTTTTGCAAGTGTTATGGAAATAGAGCTAATGTAAAAAGTAATAACAACTTTTGATTTCCTCATAATTGAAAGTACTCGAATGGCAGGTTGGTTAAGAACTCTTGAGATAATGCATTCATTGTAGTAATTTTGTAGAAAGTTGTTTTTTAGAAATTGGAGTTACTTAGCTTGTTCTCATCAGTCCCCTGCCCATGGGCACCTGTTCATTGTGAAGAGGACCTCTGTGATGGTTCTGGCCCTTTTCAATTTGCATCTTTTTCTTTGCTTTTCTTCTCATATTCTTTGCTCTACTTCTGAGTCTTTTCACTGTCCTTTCTTCCAGACTATCATCACTTGGATCCAATGCTCTGCTGCTGTGTTTGCCATGATGTGCAACCTGTGAACATCTGGAAAGGGATCCTGGTAGTCTGTCACTAATGTGGCCTCTGCTTCGGCAATATGGGTGATCCTGGATGGCCCAGCAGGATTAGTCAGCTAGTGGGCTTGCCTGCAAGGCTCAAATGTGTTGTGGTAATTCTCTCTTTTTATATCCAGGGCTAGGATGCAAGACTTGCTGCGGTGCTGGTATAGCATCAGGGGTAGCTTTGGCATTCCACATCTGATCCATGTGTGGCTCCATGGCAGGTGGGGAACTGTGGCACCAAAACTGAAAATACATCATTTGATAATAGAAGTAAGAAACAAAAGGCATACAATATCAGTATAAATGTAGCTGTTGTTTGATCATCCATGCAACAGGTGAAAAGCCAATAGGGAAAATGCTACCCTTCTTTATTTAAAAGGGTTTAGAAAGACTGGCAGGTTTTCAAAAACAGTTTAGAAACTACTTTCTCCAGATATCCATGTAGAAACATCACATCAACAACATTCTGAAAGACTACTCATAGCAACTTCATTAGGAGGAATACCTTATAAAACACTGAACTCTTCTAGAGGAGTGATCTCAGAATGGGATCTTCTTGTTGCTCCTGATGAAGAGTTATGTTCTGAGGTTAAAGATCAGGGAGTGACAGATATGAGGTGCTTCCTAATCAGTAGGGATGGTCATTTGGTTAAAACCAGAAAGTTTTGATACACCTAAGCCTCCACCATATGTAAAAGTAGGGTATCTGAATTGGCCTGTTAGACTTTATATCACTAATCCACTAAGATGCCTCAAATATCAACAATAAGGATGCCCAAACTGTATCGCATGGCTCTACCACCTGTGCTCGATGTGGCTGTAAAGATCATGATAACAAATTTTACTCTACAAAGAAAGCCAAATGTGTCAACTGTCAGGGCAATCATCCAGTTTACTGCCATGCATGTCAGGAGTGGAAAGATGAAAAAGAAATACAAAACATTAAAGCAACAAAATATATCAAAGCAGAATACAGGATACAAAAATGAAGTTAGCTACCACCAAACTTATCTTGAGATCCTCTTATGCTGAGAAGGAGACAGTTAAGAAAATGTCAACAGCATCTGAAACTTGTATGACTATTCTACCATTTGATAATTTCACCATATTGAACTTTATGACCATGATTGCTTCTCTGTTGAGAGCATCAGTCACACTACCTATGATCTCATTCCAGAAATAAGTCCAAAAATGGTTGCATTCGATGAGAACCCATTTGTCAAAAAAATTATGACAGGGATATCATTTAAAGGCCACAAGACACTGCAACTGAAAAAATGGACACTTTGGTATGCACTGAAAGTAAATTAAACTTACTAGCTGATCCTGAATTTTTTCTCCAGAGGAAGAGATGGACACTTGCCATCCATACTTTTCTAAATCAGCTGATAGGTATAAGCCTGATAAAGTCCTCAACCTCCCAGAAATCGAACAAGTCTACAAAGCCAAAACAATATGAAAATTTTTACAATGGAACTGTCATGGGTTTCACTAGAATATTGATGATATTAAGATTTCGCTGCAGAAACACTAGCCTTTCTGTTTCTGTCTACAGGAAACATACTTAAAACTTATTAAGGATCTTACCTTAAGGATTCTTTAATACCTTAAGATTCCTACCTTAAGGAATTTTACTGTTGTGCATAAGGACAAACTACAGATAATCCTGCTCATGGTGGAGTAGCTATCATAGTGGACAGTCATATTCCTTTCCATCATGTCCAGCTTAATACTTCTCTGGAAGCAGTAACAATTTACTTATAGATGTGATTGATTTCTTATTACAGTATGTTTCAATTTATTTACCACCAGGTTATGAGATAAACGAGATGGATTTTGATAATCTTATATTATTATTATTATTAATACCCTCCATGGAGTCTGCAGACTCATTGTAGGAGATTCATTCAACTGACAACAAATCTTTCATACTGAATCTTAAAATCCTTAACACTCCCTGCATTAACAGCATATTCTAGTAATGCATTCTATTCACTGACAGTTCTCCATGTAAAAAATATATGATGCACACTTCTTCCCCTCTCACCTTCTACTTTTTTTATAATCCCTTCTGGATTAATCTATAAAATCCCCTCACTAACTTAAATGTCTCTGTCATA
Organism: Typopeltis vanoorti; assembly: GCF_054136105.1. NCBI lineage: Eukaryota > Metazoa > Arthropoda > Arachnida > Uropygi > Thelyphonidae > Typopeltis > Typopeltis vanoorti. The sequence continues at coordinate 20,316,307 of NC_143567.1, read as the reverse complement.
TCACCTGTTTTCCTTCTATTCATTAAACTCTGCAATCCACATTTCTGCAACCTCTCTTCATAGCCACCAGAGTCCTGATAGTGTCTTAGTCACTCTTCTTGAGGACTCAATTCCAAAAAAAAAAAAAAAAAAACAAGTTGACCAAATCTGAGCATAATAGCCCAATTGTGTTCAGACCAGTGCGTTAAAACATTGCCACAACCACCTCCTTATTCCTACATGTTAGTGTACTTCCTATCATAGCATCATTATGATGGGCAATCTTAGCAACACTTATAATATGCCCTCTAAACTTCGACTGCTCTTAATTATAACTCCTAGATCTCATATCTCATCAACTTCCTTCAGTATAGTACATAATCTTATATTTTTGCATTCCATAATGCAGTGCCTTGCATTTATTAATATTAAAACTAAAACCCAACTCCTGAGACATCAAAGTCAAAAACAATCTTAGATCCAGTTTACATCATTGATTAATCAAACAATCAATATAATATGTGTTGTTACTGATCTCAAAGCCATTGTAGACAGTTTGGGAGAAAATTTTGCCAGAATCTCAGCAACAGCTTCATATCCTCCTGAATTTTTAATATTGAAAGAGCAACAAGAGAAATAGCAACTTAATTTTTCTCCCAATGGGCTTGAGCCATACAATCAGCCATGTGATAAGGAGGAACTAGAAAGATAAATACAGGATACCTTCCTGTATTTATTAAAAACTTTCTGTTTAGTCAAGCTTTCTAAGTTAGAGTGGGAAGTTACACTCTCTCTCAGCCATATCATCAAGAACAGGATGTTCCCCCAAGGCTCTGTGTTAAGTGTGACAATTTTTGCTATCAAAGAGTCTCGTCATGACGGGAGGAATCTTTATATAGACTTTTTCAATCAAAGGTGAGTTAGCTGATCTCATACGGAGGTAGCAGGGTTTTTTCTCCTGGAAACTCGGGTGTTTTTTCATCCCGCATACAGACAATTCGGCTCTTCAGAACACACGCAATTTACAGAGAAAAAAAAACAACTAATTGTGGTGGTGGGCGGTAGATGGCACTGATGTAGCTGATTGATAGCAGAGGCTCAGTGTAGTGGTGGAGGTGGAGAGTTGTGCAATAGGTGTCCTCCTGCGATGAGTTTTCGGACTCCTTGGAGGTGTCACGAATAACAATAATAATAATAACTCAATCACTAAACAGCTTCCTTCCCACTGCAGGCAATGCTCTGTGTGCAATGATTTTACAATTTACTGTCACTCTCAGAGCATGAGGGTAACTGAAAGACAACTTCAATCAAGCAACTGATCATGTCTTTCTATGGACTCTTAGTAAGGGGTACAGGATTTTCAGTAGAAAAAAAGTGTTTGTGTATGCTTCTGCCAAAAATGCACTCTTCACCCAGATCCTCTAATAATAATGGGAGCAACAGAAACCAAGTTCTTGGGACTCATCTTTGTTCATTGTCAAAAAACTCACATTCCTTGTACACATTTGTCAACTAAGGGAAAAGTGAAAGAAAGAATCAAATCTCCTTTGTGCTCTATCCTCTACTGAATTGCATGCTGGTCAATCTTCATTACTTTGTCTTTATCATGCACTTATACAGGATGATCAAAATTAAAACTTCACTGTTTAAGGCCTTATGGAGTGATCCAGATGCTGCAAAACTTTGCAGGAATACATTGTACATCATTCAAAAGAGATATCTGAGGTAAAAAAAAAAAAGTTCCCAAAATCAACACCAGGGGATGTTGTAAACACCAAATGCATGAAATTTGTATACATACAATTTGGCAGGCACCAGGAGGGTTTAAAAAGATGGACACAGGATTTTTCCCTTCATTCTGGTTATTAATACTGTACACAGTGATGGCTCTAACCTTACTCCTACATTCTTTGCTTGTGAAGTTGTACTTTACTACCTAAACAACTGAATATTGTTGCTGGTCTCCACAAATTTTGTTGCCTGAACAAATGGTAATGGAGTCCATCATCTCCATTTGCTCTTTGAAGAAACGGGATCATTGGGAGTTAGACTTGGCAGAGATCATAAACCAATCAGTTCACAGCAGGTGAATGAAGTTGCTACTGACATTGTTGAGCAGGCCATAAATAACAGTATTGGTTACTGCAGTGCACATGTGTTATCAAGACACATGATATGCCTTACACAACTCTCTGGAAAATTCTATGGAAGATTCTGCATTTCTACTCATTCAGGATAACCCTAACACAGGAGTTGTGCTCACAGGACTTTGAGAGTTGACTGACATTCACTTTAACATTCCTTACTTGAGTGGAGCTGGATGTGCATGGCTGTAGATGATTATGTGGGGAGATGAGGCCCACTTGCACCTGAATCAATCTGTGAATACTCGCAATTACCAGATATGGTAATTGTGGGTATTCACAGATTCCATGTGGGGCTACATAAAACCCACATGGAATCCAGCAAATTCCTTTGCATTCACCCAAAGTTACTGTCTGGTGCATGTTTACAGCTTCATTGATCATTGAACCATTCTTGTTTGAGGACATTAACCAGTTGGGTTCTGTGGTCTGCTTGTTTACTGCCAAGAGTTATTATGATATGATAAACAATTTTGTTGTGCCACAGCTACAGTAGCAGCTGTGCATGGATTCAGTCAATTTTATGCAGGGTGGGGCTCCTCCGCACATCAGTCAATCCATACAGGAGGTTCTTCAAGAACATTTCACGGAAGACAGAGTAATCAGCCATACATTTCCCACTGCATGGCCACCTCATTCGCTTAATCTGACACTTGGGATTTTCTCAAAGACAAGGTTTATCAGGATCATCCTGATAACTTGCCAATGCTGAAAAACAGCAATGATGCAGCATGTGCACAACATAAATCCCAACCAGCTGCATTCTGCACTTGAATATACTGTGCAAAGGTGCATCCAAAGCTGGGTTATGGGTCTCAAGTCTATTGTTTGGCAAAGCAATGTAACCAGTTATGGATAATGTGGTGGAAGCAGTGAATGACAGTGCATGAAATGCAAATGAGAGTTCGAAGGAGGTGGATGAAAGTAATCATGTAGATCAGGGGTCGCCAAACTTCTTTGACCGTCGACCCCTTCAAGAGTTTCTTACTTTTGATCTCATCCATCATCAGGGTATACAGATAGCTATTGGTGCCTTTTGCACATCGCCCACTCAAAGCCTTTATTTTAGAGCAAATGAACCAGCTCCATCACTTAGATAGAAACAGTTGTCTTTTAACTATGCCCTAAAAATGAAGTCTCTCCCAGAAAATTGTCATATGTAGACCAGTCTCTTTTCTCTACAGTAGGAGCTCAATATTATACATGTCACACTGCTGTACATCTTTTTGATATGCATCTTAAAGAGATAATGGATGGTACTGGCATGAATGTTGACAACATTACCTGTCCCAAGCATAACAGAATTCCTTGATAGTAGGTTTGCACTCCATTCTGCAACCTTTCACTTTGTCAGACATCTCATACACTTTCATCTGTCTACTTTTAATTGTTTATTGCATGCAGAGCAGTCCACTATGGTTTCTGGCCAAACTATACTGGTGGTTCAAGATCAGAGACCTCTGTTGGTTATACTGCTATGTTTTCTGATTTTACTATCTCCAACCAGATCCTACTTGCTTGCAGTAATTATACTTCAGAGTTGCATGCCATTCAGCTTGCATTTGCACATATAAAAGAAAATTGCTACCAAAATTGTGTGAGTTGGTATTTTATACAGACTGATTGAGTTCTTTACAGGCAATCTCCTCTGTGTGTAATTAAAATTTACATCCAGAGCACTAAGATGTTACAATTGTTGTACAAAATGAAGACCCCTTAAGGGAGTAGAGGAAAACAAGGGGTCACATTTGGAAGTTGAGAGGGCACTAGGCATTGTCCTCAGCAGCAGCTGCAGCACATGTGTTGCTCAGATAAGTCCTTATTTTTAGTAAATATTGGCAATATTATCATATATAATTGGTGTTATTTTCTCTATTTTTGAATGTGTTGTTTAGTAATACGATATTATTTCAGAATTAATACGATATTAATATGATTTTATTTCAAAACTGTTCTACTTTATGTCACCAATGTGTACATGATAAATGCAGCCAAGACATTAATGTTGAATGATATTACAGCTTCGTTGAATGATATTACAGTTTCGGGATTTAGTGCAATGTAGCATGTTTTTAAGGTATTCGTTGCCAAAATTGAATGCTTTCTGATATGAGAGTGAGAATGAAGAGAATGTTTATCAGAAATGTTTGATTAATGAATGCAAAAGATGCAAGTTCTGTTGAGAGCTGAAGAATGAAGTGACTGATATTAAGGATATAAAGCAGGATTGTGAAAGTTATGGATAATGTGGTGGAAGCAGTGAATGACAGTGCATGAAATGCAAATGAGAGTTCGAAGGAGGTGGATGAAAGTAATCATGTAGATCAGGGGGTTGCCAAACTTCTTTGACCGTCGACCCCTTCGAGAGTTTCTTACTTTTTATCGATCCCCCTCTATTTTACTATTACATAATTATAATAGGACAAGCAGAAAAGACACTTATGTGAGTTTTTAGATTGTTTATTTTATAGTTACAGTGTTTCTTGTATGTGTAATATAGTATATATTATTATATTGGCTTAACATCAAACAGATACGTTTTTGTTTTTGACGTCATTCTTAACATTACATATTTGATAGGAGAGATAAATAATATATATAAAATATAAAATTTTAATTTATATAACAAATAACAATAATACAATCTTCCTATAGGTATATATAGGATGTACAAAACTACCAGCTATGCTCAACTCTTCAACATAGAGAAGTTTAGTTCGTGAATGAATAACGATTGAATTATAATATGTATGTTCATGAATTTTAGAACATTAATGCTCACTTGTATGTCGATGCACAAAAATGAGAACTGGGATCGAATACGTGTAAGTATAAGTAAATAAGCAACCACCCACGTGTTGCAATCCCTCTCCTGCCCGTGCCGCCCGGCCAAAACCACCGACATCTGTTTATTGGTAAATACGTCATTTTGGCCTACATGATTGGCCTCCATAACTATTTTAATGACCTTGCTCCATCTTACAGGTCATATTCATGTCACTGTTCCCATGATTCACTCTTAATTGCGTTGTCATTCAGGATGGAGATAATCCAAGTTTACTGAATTAAATATTACCCTTACAATGATGTCTTATATTTTACTATCGACCCCTGGGGGTCGATATAGACCACTTTGGCGACCACTGATGTAGATGATGAGATGCCAGTGTAGAAAGAAATTGCATGTTTACATGGACTCCTCCACAGGACAAAACATGAGCTCAACTGATTGGAGAAATGATTGGCATGTGGTACAGAAGGATGGAGAATGAAAGAAAAGTGAATGGGAAAAACATTACAGTGTAAGAAACTGGAAGAAAAGAGATAGTATTGTGTAGGGATTCGATGATAAGAGGTATACTTAATGAGAAAATGACGAAAGCATGTTTTCTAGGTGCAAAGATAAAAGATGTTAGTGATGCTATAAGTATATAGAAGAAAGAAGCGAATGAGTCAATTGTTTTGGCAGGCACAAATGATTCAAAAGGTTAGTAGAAAGCAATGAGAGAAGATATGAAAGAGTTGTTAGTAGAAGTAAAAATTGTGAGTCTGCTGCCTCAATATGATAGAAGAGCGTTGAGAAGAACCATGATAGCAAACGAGTTAATGAGAAGATTGTGTAGGAGGAATGGTGTGCAGTTTATAGATATGTGGATTGAATTTGATGCATGAAAGGAACTGTATATGGCTGATAAGAGTTTTGAAGTACAAAACCAAGAAAACTAGATATAATAGCAGAGAAGCAATGAAGCATGTCTAGCCACCACTGGGACAAATGGGTGTGAGTCCAGAAATATTTATGAATTGCTGGATACAGTTCCCAGCTTTCGAATCTGAATGTGGGCAGGTTAGGACATTATGTTAGGGTAACTAAGGGCCCAAGGAGTTGTTGAAATGCATATAGACAAAAGCTTGAAGTAGCAGAAATAAAGGAGAGGAGTTTTGGCATTGGTCAGTTCAACTTGGCCAAAAATTATTGGCATCGGTGAGACCTGTTTGTCAGAGAACGATGTAATTACAGGGATAGAATGTAGCAGATATTATATTTTCATGGAAGATAGAAGAAATATGTCAGGAGGAAGGATATTATTAATGATAGCTGAAGAACATCAACCAACAAAAATAGAAGTTAAGGAAGATTGTAGATCTAGGCAAAATGGTACATTTGAGGCTGTCTGGTGCAAGATAGAGGCGAATAGGACAAACAGGTCTCACCGATGCCAATTTAATTTATTCATCACTCTGATGAAATTTACCTCTCTCTCTAGTGCTTAGCAATGTAACATCATGCGGTTCTATTCTTGAGAGACACTTTTGACATAAAATTAAGAATTATCAACACGTTAGCACAAGAATATTTTAATATTTGCCAAATGTTTCAGTCTGAAATTAACAGACTATCATCAGTGGCTTGATAGGAACAGTTTTTACAAGGTCGAATACAAACAATTGATCATTCAAAGTAGAAAGAGCCACATGATGTTACATTGCTAAGCACTAGAGAGAGAGGTAAATTTCATCAGAGTGATGAATAAATTAAATTATAGGTATCAATTCACAATTTCATACTACAATCTTAATTAATAAATTCAATTAAAGATAACATTAGACTAATGTAAGAACTAGAAGGTCTCAATTGAAAAAAAAAGAAAAAAAAGAAAAGAAACTTAGTGTGCTATCTGGATTAAACTTTCCCATATTTTTGAAAGGCAATCATTTCGATTCAAGTTAGGGTGTTGAAGTAAGGCCTCAGCACTCTCTTTGAATAGGCATCGAATTTATAGTGACATCTGTGTAGAAGGCGAGTCCTGGACCGAAGAATGTTGTGGTTTGTCTCTATCCCGTGTTGCACCAATCCAGACTTGTTGGATTTGTTTTGAAAAATGGACAATTGATGTTCTTGTATTTTTTTTTCTGTAGAACGTCTGGTTTCGCCAAAGTACAACAGATTGCAGTCACACAGAACTAGATATACACCAGGCAGCGACATAGTTGAGCATTTATTTTTAGAAGAGGGGGAAATAAGTGGATATTTTATTAATAGGGATATAAGGGGCTGTTAAATCATATTTCTTCAGAATTCTTGAAATTGGTTCTGAAATTCCAGAAATATATGGAATTGGAACTCGACATATTGATTCTTTGTTGTTCTGGATTGGATTGTAGGAATCGAACAGATGTTGTGTAGTCTTCTCAGAGAAGCCATTTAATTTCATGTAATGTTTGATAGTGGAAAGTTCTTTCTGTAATTCGTGGGGAGTTGAACAATTACTTCTAGCTCATTGAATTAAACATTTTATGATTCCTGCTTTTTGATAAGGATGATGAGCAGATTGTTTGAGAATGTAACGTCCAGTAAAAGTGAGTTTTCTGTAAACTGTTGTTGTCAGAATACCCAAAGGTGAGAAGAATGTCTAAAAAAGATTTCCATGGTAAACTTGATACAACGATGTAAAGAACTGATTTTGGCTAAAAAGGAAGGTAAGGAATCTCTATTTGTGAGGCCACACTGAAAAAAATGTCGTCTATATATCTGACCCAAAAGGACGGTTGAGGATATATAGATGAAAAAAGGATGTCTTCTAGATTCTCTAAATAAAAGTTGGCTACAGCAGATGAAAGTGGACTTCCCATGGCTGTTCCTTCTACTTGGTTGTAGAGTTTGTTTTGACACAAGAAATATCCAGAGCGCATCACAAATTCGAATGACTTTACGATATCTTGTGGGAAGATGTGAATAAATAAATGTAAAGTCTCTTTGAGAGGTACATTTGTGAATAGAGATTCTACATCGAAGCTCACCATAAGATCAGTAGGTTGCAAAGAGATTTTTTTTTTTAATTTGTTTAAGAAATCAGAAGAGTTTTTCAAAAAAGAGTGTGATTTACCTATATGTGATTTCAATAATTTTGCTCAATATTTGGCTATGCGGTAAGTTGGTGAATCAATACAATCAACTATAGGATGGAGAGGAATGTCTGTCTTGTGAATTTTTGGTAGACCATAAAACCTAGGAGGTCTTGCAAAATGAGTTTTTGAGCATTTATCTTCTAAAGATAAATGCTCAACTATGTTGCTGCCTGGTGTATATATCAAGTTCTGTGTGACTGCAATCTATCATACTTTGGACAAACCAGACACTCTATAGAAAAAAGAATACAAGAACATCAGTCGTATACATTCTTCACAACAAATCTGATAAGTCTGGATTGGCGCAACACGGGATAGAGACAAACCACAACATTCTCTGGTCCAAGACTCGCCTTCTACACAGATGTCACTATAAATTTGAATGCCTATTCAAAGAGAGTGTTGAGACCTTAATTCAATGCCTTAACTTGAATCGAAATGATTGCCTATCCTTGTCAAAAATATGGGAAAGTTTAATTTTTTATTTTTTTTTTCAATTGAGACTTCTAGTTCTTACATTAGTATAATGTTATCTTTAATTGAATTTATAAATTAAGATTTATAAATTTGTTTGTGAAATTGAAATTGAGAACTGATACCTATGATTTAATTTATTCATCACTGATGAAATTTACCTCTATTTAGTGCTTAACAATGTAACATCATGTGGCTCTTTCTACTTTTGAATGATCAATTGTTGTATTCCACCTTGTAAAAACTGTTCCTATCAAGCCACTGATGATAGTCTGTTAATTTCAGACTGAAATATTTTGCAAATATTAAAATATTCTTGTGCTAACATGTTGATAATTCTTATATTGTTGGTTGTTGCTATAGACCTGGGGGTCCAGAAAAAGATGTGAATAACATGCATCAGCAAATTAGCACAATGAGTGCACCCCAAGCAACTATCATGGAAGAGAGATTTCAACTATGGGTATATAGATTAGAAGGAGGAAAGGGCACATGACAAAATGAAAATGGAATTTATACTGTTAATTAGGGATAATAACTTGAAACAGCATGTGATGGAGGAGACCAGGTGTTTAAGAGTGTGGCACCTGGTAGTAACATCAGAAGGTCTCCGCCTCCAATTGAAGAAGGTGACCATGCAGTCTTGTCCTGGGAGGTTGCTCAATATATGGAATTTTCAGTCAAGAAAGGGTGTATGTGGAACTACAAAGCTGGTGATTATGACAAACTTAGGAAGCAACTTAGAGTAGTACCATGGCATAAGAAGCTACATGGAATGTATGTCATTAGTGCATGGGAAGCAGTCAGGAATTGTTTGAGTGAGTTAGTATCAGACTTCATACCAAGATCAGGAGGATAAACAGAATAGGGATTAAGTGGATAAGTAGCAGTATAAAGCAAGAGCTGCAAAAAATGAAAGCATTGTGGAAGGAATATAAAAAAAAAGGTGATCAGCATGCTCATTGAGCAAGTTAAAGAAGGCTAGCAAGTATTTAGGAAGGCTAAATCAAATTGTAAGAGAAAATTACCTAAGCAGACCAAAGAGTTTTTTTGCTATGTAGCAAGTAGAAGAAAGAATGATTATGGAAAGATAGCTTTACCTTGTCCAGATGATAGGAAAGTGACTAAAGTGTCATAAATAGTTCATTTACTAAGTTATCACTGTGCAAAGGTATATTATCTAGATCAGGGTTTCTCAAACTGTGTTCACTAATGTTCTGCGAAAGGTGAATAGGTGTTTCGCGAGAAGTTCTGGAATTTGTCATTTTAGTTTTCTAAGCATTTTGAAGGCTTTTGAGGATATCATATACTGAAAGGCGTACAAATGAATGGGTGTTAGAAAAGATTAGTAGAACTTTAAAAGGCTCCTTAAGGATATTGACAGAAGAAAGTTAAAATATTTTGGACACATAGAAAGGATGGAAGGAGGACTTCTCAGAACAGTAATAGAAGATAAAGTTCCTGGAAAAAGAGGCAGGGGTAGACCATCAATGAGATGGATGGATGGCGTGTGTGTGGAGTGACTGATCTTCAGAGAGTTGAGGCTGCCAGAAAAGCAAACAACAGGACTACATGGCGAGGCCTGGTGTGGAACATCACCGAGCATCGGAGTGACCATACGGCATCTATAGATGCCCATTGAACATAGAGAGAGAAGCATTTTACATGAATAAATATTTTATAGTAGAAATATTCTGAGGAGAATAATACTCGTGAATATGTCGAAAAGCTCAGACCCAGAATCCCTAATAGCATCTGTGTATCGTTAATTTTCACACATTGAATTGAAACATTTCAGCATTTGGGAAAGGGAATACCACTGTTTATGACAGGTCATAAAAATTGCCTGCAAGTTAATTATAACAATGGTGGCATATCCTCTGTTCTCAAAACTGAAGGAAATAACATCTGTGTAGCAAATGTCAGTGACCAAGCGGCATATTTTTAAACATGGAAATATCCATGAATTATCGTAATTTTCATAAATAGAAATCTTTCAACAATTGGGAAAGAGAATACTGCCATTTACGACCGATCATAAAAAATTGCCTGCAAGCCGATTACAACAATGGGCGGCGTGTTCTCAAAACAGAACGAAATAACATCTGTGTTGCAAACATCACTGACTAATCATCAAGAAAGTATAAAGAAAATATTTTCACTGAAATTGAAGATCAGTGTAGTCTGTATCTGGTTTTCAGATCTAGTAATACTGAATATTTTCTTCGCAAGTTCGTATTGCAGTGTTAGTGCTTGTTCTGAAACCGGAGTGCCGTGATTTTTTGAAAGTAATAGGAATACAGATTTAAATTCTAATATGAATAAGAGACAATGCACTTTGTTTAATTTTAGTATTAAGAAATCTCTTATTGAAGGTGTTTGTGATGGAACGGATAGTGAGTCATCCACCTCAAGTCTACAAAGATCTCCATGATGTACAAAAGGAGGGGAAAACTACCAGCACACAGGAGAAAATGTCTGCATTCACTCGTAAGTACTTATAATAATATTATAAATATATTTGGTGATCAGAATAGGATATGTCAATGAAAATCAGCACAAATTAATTTAATGATGGTTTATTGATGCTTTAATTAAACCAATTAAAATTAATTAAAACATCAATTAAATTAAACTTTAATTGATGTTTAATTAATTAATACATAACAAAATAACCAAGGTGTTCCGTGAAAATTTCAGGATTTGTGAAGTGTTCCGTCATAGAAAAAGTTTGAAAAACCATGATCTAGATGGTGACTTTGCAGTTACTGACATGGCAAAGACTGATGTGAGAATTGAGGTAGATGAACCGGATGTATGCAGTGCACTGAAAACTATCAACGTTAATACATCAGCGACTCTGGATGGTATATCAGCTCATGTGCTACTATTAAATGACCTTTGATGAAGTCATTTAATGAAGTTTTAGGCTCTGGTAAGTTTCCAAGTGAGTATAAAGAGGGTAAGATAGTTCTATTATGTAAAGGTGGCTCCAAGACAGAAATATCAAATTACAGACCAATTAGTATCTCTGGAGTGGTGATTAATGTATTGGAAAAGTTGGTTAAAAGTAAAATTCAGGAATTGGTGGATAAGAATATGATACTCTATATGGAGGTAGCAGGGCTTTGAAAAACGGAGGTCTTGCCTCAGTTATTTATCTACATTTTATAATAAAGTGACAGTGGAATTGGATAATGGAAATGGCTACACTATGATACTGCTGGACTCTGCAGAGGTATTTTACAGATTACCAAAAATTATTGCATAAGTTGGAGCGGAGCAAATGGGAATGGATATGATGTTGGTGGCATAGATATGAGGTGGGTGACAGACATCAGATGTTAGTGTATGGTGGAGTGGAATCAAGGCAAATGAGGGTAACTAGAGTGGAGTGTCCAAGGACCCTGTACTAGAACCACTACTGTTTAATTTGTACATTAATGATATAGCAGAAGATTTGAGAGGGGATATTCAGTTGTTTGCTGATGATGCAAAACTGGGAAGATAGTGTACAGAGGAGTAGATTTTTTACGTGGTGTACAGAGAATTGAAGTTCAGAGAGCATATTGCAAAAGTTAGTAAAATAGCTCAAAGGATTAATTTATTATTATTATTATTATTTGGTAACCTCCAATGGATTCAACAGGCTCATGGTGGGAGGCCCACTCAACCAGCAACAAGTCTATCATAATGAGCTTTGAAGTTGCTTACACCTGCACTCACAACACACTCAGGTAGTGCATTTCACTCAATAACAACTCTCCACGTAAAAAATCTACTCCTCACACCCTTCTTCGCCACATCTTTATACAACTTCCAGGGATGTCCTCTCATTCTTTCCATCTTAACATCCACCCTTTTTATAATTTCTTCTGTATTAATCTGATAGAATCCCTTAACTAACTTGAAGGTCTCTATCATATCTCCTCTTATCCTTCTATCCACAACCTCTGTAATCCACATTCTCTCAAATGCTCTTCATAGCCTAAACTCCAGAGCCCTGGTATCACTTTGATTATTCAGCTTTGGATCCTCTCTAGTGTTTCCACATCAGAATGAAAACTAGGTTACCAAATCTGAGCACAATAGTCCTATATGATCTGAGCAATGCACTATATACAGGCACCACTGACTATTAAATTATTTAAGGAATTTACAATGTATTCCAAAATATTAATTAAAAAAACTTTAATAAATACCTCCTATATTTCGGCAATGTCACATTACCATCTTAATGGGAACATACAACTATGACACGTGCATGTGGGCACTACAAAGAGCAAATGAGGCAGAAGAGAGAAAAGCTACTGTTGTTCCTAGAGTCCTAAAGGTGCCCCCCCCCAGTGGGCTATATTGGGTTGTCTTGGCTGAAGTATAGCCTGCTAGGGGGCACCTTTAGGACTCTAGAAACAACAGTAGTTTTTCGCTCTTCTGCCTCATTTGCTCTTTGTAGTGCCCACATGCACGTGTCATAGCTGTATGTTCCCATGAAGATGGCAATGTGACATTGCCGAAATATAGGAGGTATTTATTAAAGTTTCTTTTAATTAATATTCCAGTATATGTTGTAAATTCCTTAAATAATTTAATAGTCATGTGTTACCAATGTATAAGCCTATCTACAAGAATTACAGGCACCACTGCATCATTATCCTTACATGTCAATGTACTTTTTATCATGGCAGTTATATGATGCGCAGACTTTGCAAAACACATGCGATGTGCTCTCGGAACTTCAGTCTACTGTTCACCATTATTCCAAGATCTCAAATTTCATCCACTTCCTGAAGTACAGCTCCTCCAATACAGTACATCTCTGTATCCCAAAGTGTGACACCTTGCATTTATTAATATTAAAACTGCAATCCCCCACTCATTTGTCCATGCTAAAAGGCTATTCAAATTTTCCTGTAGAAAACTAGCATTGGCACTAATCCTGATAATTATACCTAACTTTGCATCAGCAGCAAACATTTGAAGATCCCCAGTCAATCCACGTAAAATATCATTAACAAACAAGTGACACAGTAAAAGACCAAAGAACAGAACCCTGAGGCATACCACTAGCCACCTTCCTTTTCTGAGATACAGCTCGATCACACAGCTTGCTGGTGTCATTCATAGACCCAAGATCTGATTCATCTAACCAACATACTATCTATTCCTATCCTCTGCAGCTTGTACACCGACTTATCATGTGGTAATCTATCAAATGCTTTGCAAAGTCCAAGCACATCACTATATATGATTCTCACTTATAAAACATATTTGTCACCTTAAACAAAGCAAGCTAAAAAAACAAGCTAAAACAAGACCTGCCCCCTCACAAATCCATGCTGACCATCATAGAGATTCTTCTATTTATCAACCCAATCCTGTATTCTATTTCTAACCAATTTTTTCAACACACTGCTGGTGGTTTATCAGGATTTCACAGGCTTCCTTAAATAAGCCTGCAAAATCCTGATAAACCACCCAAATATCAACAACAAAGATGGCATGAAAATTCCAAGGATCTGGATGGCACACATTCAGCCTACCTAATATATAAGATCCAGCATAAGTCAGGACTCTAGCCAATCTTCAGCTAGTATTAGAAACCATTCCATACCAACTGGCTGGAATGTACATGTATAATCATGATGCTAATATATGTATATAGATAGATACATAGACTTGTTGTTGTGCCCCATGTATTTCTACAACCAACAGATAACACTACTAATAGTACTCTAGCATTGATGTATACTTTTTTTTTTTTTTCACCAGAGGTCAGGCCAACAATTGTTGTAGCGGTTGGTCAGTAACTTTAACAAACCAGTTTGATTGTAGTGTAGCTTGTTTTCTGTGTATAGTGTGTATGCTCCAGAAGATGACCTTGACGTCTTGAAGAGCATTACTGAGGTCGAAACGTCAGATGTAGATTTTAGTTATATTAAACTAAAGTTTTTATTCAAACACAGGAGTTGTCTCCATAATTTTCAAAAATGTATTTGGATCACCGTGTAAGCTTAAAAGAAAGGATCTATATCCCACCATTTCAACTCTTGACAGTATATCATCCTTATACAACCAGGTTTCACTTATGCCAATTATCTTTCAACAATGCATCCAAAAACGTTAAAGATTTATGGGATGTTAGATCAAATGATAAAAAAAAAAGGAATATATTATAGTATGTGAAAAGTGCGATGAAAGGGTAGGACATTCCAAAAATGAGAAGAGCATTACCAGGAATAATCAGAAAATGAATGGAAATGCTTGTGACTGTAATAATATAAGTAACAATACATATGTGTATGGAGAAGTGGAAGTGGAAAATAGTAGTACGTGGTGAAGATTTGGAAGCTATTTGATATGAAGTTGAGATGACCTCAAAGAGTGGATAATTGTTATGCTTCTGTACTAATATACAGGGAGAATCTGAAATAAAGGGGATGAATTTGTAGCATTGATTAAATCAATATGTCGAAAGATAACCACTACCAGCCTGGTTGGCCAAGTGGTTAGCATATCCGCTCTCCAGCCAAAAGGCTGCAGGTTCGAATCCCGCCGTGGGCATGGATGTTTGTGATTGTCTGTGGAAATGCCAATGATGGTAGTGGTTGGTGGTAGATGGTGCAGGTGTAGAGCAGGTGCCCTCCCTCGATGAGTCTATGGACTCCCTGGAGGTGTCAAGTAATAATAATAATAATAATAATTGGTATAAGTGAAATTTGGTTGAATGAGGATGTTATACTGTTAGGATTAGAAATGGTTGGTTACAGAATTTTCCTAAAGGATGCAAAGGTTAAAACAGAAGGGGGGGGGGGGAGTGGCAGTAAATGATAGCAGAGGAATTATGTCCTTCAAGTGTATAAGTGGAAAATAGTAGTATGTGTGAAGATTTTGAAGCTGTTTAATGTGAGGTTGAGATCAATAGAATAATATATCTAATAGGATATTGTTATAGGCCCAGGGAATGTGGAGAGCACTGTTTGTGAAATTTATAGACAAATTAGTTTGGCAAGTAAAAGTAAGGCAATGTTTGTGATTTGTAATAAAAGATGTTAACTATAGGAATGTGGATTGGAAAGAAGAGATAGTGTATGGCAACAATGAGAGTGAATTTTGTTGAGTTTCTGTGTGATAACTATCTAAAGCAGCATGTGAGAACGAGGTTTTTGCAGTGTATTTGGTGATATCCTCACAAGATGTGGTTGTGAATGAAGTATCAACAGTGCCATCTGTTTGGGAGAGTGATCATGAGGTATTGGTTTGGAAGGTAGTCAAAAGAAAAAAGTTGGTATCAAGAAGGTCTATACGTGGAATTATGAGGTGGGTGATTACAAGAAACTCCATAGTCATCTAGCATCAATACATTGGGTTGATTGTATAGAAATGATGTTGACAGTGCATGGAAAATAATTAGGCAGTATCTAACACTAGCAATGCATAACTACATGCCAAGAGTTAAGAGAATAAATAGAGTAGGAGTGAGATGGATGGACAGTGAAATCAAGCAAGCATTGTTGTTATGGAGGAAGTACAAGACAGTTTGCAGTGAACAGATGCATCAAAAATATAAAGTGTAGGCCAGAAAAGTGACAAGTCACATGGTCACAATAGAATACAGTATTTGGTTGATGGACATAAGAATCTCTATGATGATCAGCAATCTGTTTACATTTTATGATAAAGTGATGAATGCATTGGATAATGTAGATTCATAAGCAGTGATTTTCTTGGACTTCTCAATGGTGTTTGATAGATTAACACATGACACATTGGTGTATAAGCTGCTGAAGATGGGATAGATAACAGAAGTGAAATGGATATCAGATTGGCTTTCTGAAATATACCAGCAAATTGTGTATGATGGAGCAGTGTCTCAGGAAAGGAAACTGACCAGAGGCATACCTCAGGGCTCTGGTCTTGGGTCTCCTACTATTTATTTCTTAATGATATTTCATGTGGATTTACTGAGGATCTTGAAATGTTTGCTGATTATGCAAAGTTAGGTAGAATAATGAGGAGTATTGCTGATATTAATTTTATACGGGAAGATTTGAATAGACTTTCAGCCTGGGCAGATGAGTGGGGTTGTAGTGTTAATATTAATAAATACAAGGCATTAGTTACATTTTGGGGTACAGAGATATAAATCTACATACTGTATTGCTGGAGCTGTACATCAGGAAGTGAATGAGATTCGTAATCTTGGAGTGATGGCAGGCAGTGAACTAAAGTTCCAAGGGCACATTGCAAGTGTTGCAAAGACCACATGTCACATTGCAGTCATGTATCAAGCATTAGTCCTGCCACACATGAACTATTGTGATCATATTTGGTTGCCTGAAACACAGATCATCGAAGTGATATCAGGACTGGAGCATTCATTTGAAGGAGTGTGGATTGCCAAGTTTGGTAGGAAGAAAAGAAGAGATATGATGGAGACTTTTAAGTTAGTTAAGGGATTCTAGAGATTTCTACCAGTTGAATACAAAAGGAATTATAAAAAGAGTGAATGTTAAGATGTGAAGAATGAGAGGAATCAAGAGAAGTGCTACAAACTCAAAGAGCTATCATGCTTGTGTGGAGCCAGCTTTGGCAAAAAATGAAGGCCAATTTGGGATTCAAACCTGCAACCTCTTTGCTGGATAGCATGGGTGGTTTAAACTGACATGAAATGTCAATGTAGAAAATAAATAAATCCATCTTCCATTAATGCCAGTGTTTGTACCATTTCCTTATTAATGCTGATCTTGTCTCACACCATTTATTTAAAAGTTTTTTTTTAATTAATTTTTTCTAGCATTCTGCAAAAGCCTTTGATAAATTGCTGCATTGCATAGCTGATTGTTATCAAGTTGAAGGTGATGGGGTTGGATAGAATATTACTGACAGATATTGTTAAATTGTGTTTATGAAAGCCATGCCCCTCACTCCTCCCCCCCCCCCCCAACACACAAATAAAAAAGAAAGAAAGATAACAGATAGCATGCTTTTTTTTTTTCTTTGGCCACTATGATAAGAATTATAGTGGTCCCTTAATATCTGTTCATGCCCCTTATAGTCATGTCCCTTAATGTCTAGTTGATAATGTTATTGTCAACCAATATGTTGCTATTGTATAATTTTGCACTTGCCAACACTGAACTAATAGCCTTCACTTCTCTTCGAAGCTAGAATGCTGTCTATTGTGATGAGATTTGCAGACAAAAGTTGAATTGAACATATATTCGGGGAATACATTGCAACAGTTATGATAATCTCAAAAAAAAAAAAAAAAAAAATTTTTTTTTGCTTTATTTATTGATGACTGAATTGTAGAATTCCTATAGTGTGCTCTTTGCTGCAAGTATAATTATCAAAGAAATTCTCTTACCGTAGAGATTCCTCATCCATATTCTTTAAACAGATTTAATGAATTTAATTTTTTACTGTAAATCCTGTATCCTAATAAATAAAATAATATTTTTAATCAATTACAATGTACATGAATGAAGAGTGAAAATAATGAAAGTTAAATCTAAATAAAATTTCTTTGCAGGTTATAGGACCTCCAGGAATTCCCGGACCACCAGTAAGTTTAGTATACCAGATTACATATAGAGATAAAAATTAGAATCAAAAGATAACTTTTCTTAATTGTTGTGTGTATGTGTCACATGCAAGTATTTTCATAAGTTTGTAAATGGCTATTTCTATTCATATATCAGAGAAAAATTTATTTCTCACAAATAAATTTTGATTTTCTCCAAAGATGTTTTCCAAACATATAAAGTGATCTTAAAAATCTTGGATTATTTGAAAATCATTATGTGAAATAATATATAAAATGCCTGGCAAAGGTTTCCTATTTTGACATTTCTTGTTTTAATTGAGCAGTGAAACTGCCTCATATAATTGTTATTATATACTGGCATCTCCATGGAGACAGAAGACTCATTGAAGCATTCACAACCACCCATTCATCACTCTCCAAGCAAAAAATCGTCCTAACACCCTTGTTAACTACACTCTTACACAATTTACAGGGATGACTCCTCGTTCTCTTTCTCCCCTCCTGCACTGTACTGAAAAAAGTAATCCATGTCAATCCTATAAAACCCTTTTAATAACTTTTAATAACTTGTATGCTTCTATCATAATCTCCTTTACACCTATCAGCTAGTTTTTGGAGCCCACAGACCTTCAGTCTATTCTCATAAGAAGCACTCCACAGACCTGTCACAATCTTTGTCGCTCACCTCTGAATCCTATGAATATATAGCAAATACTGTAGATTTAATTTGGAAGGTTAGTATTAGTTGAATATTTTTTAACGATATAGAAAGGTGGGATCATATTTCACCACATATTTTAAGGAAATATGCTAAGAAGCTGACAGTACTATTCACTTTATTTCTTGATTAAAGTCTCATAACTAAAAGTGTTTCTAAGAGGTCAAAAAGGAGTAAGGCAGTGTCTTGGTATAAGGTTTGCACCAAAACGGAAAAACCAGACTGTAAGACCAGTTTGCATTTCATCAGTGGTTATTCAGATTTTGGAAAAATTAGGACAGCTCATACAGAAATGATTAAATGAAGGTGAGATTCCTCTCATGCACAAATTGCTTGAAGTACAGTCTTTTTTTGTAATCAGATCATGTTATATTATAAAGCAAAATGGGTAATTGATATGATTTTTTTTTGTATTATATAGTTATTTTATTGGAATTAGATAGATGTGTATATTGGAACAGCAGTACCAACCAAGGTTCCACAGAACTCAGCACTTATACCATTACTGTGCATTTATTGTATTAATGTTATGAATAGATTGCAGGGAATTGGATTGTCAGGATCAGAATACATCTGGAACCAGGTGATTTCTGCACGGATCAAGTCATGTTAATTTTGAAAACATGATAAAGCCTTTAGAAAGGATGAAATGGTCAGGACTGTCAAATGTACAGGGTGATTATAACTAAAGTTCACATTTCAAAAAGTTGCAACTGGGTAAATATTCATCAGAATGATATAATATTTAATCTGGTGATGATGTGTGCAGCAATGGAATTTTATTTTGCACAAAAACCAACATTAGTTTTAAAAGTTGCCATTAGGGAGATACATCGTGCTGCAATACCATAGTGGGTAATTTAAAACACACAGCACATTGTGTGGTTGAACAGCAACATGTTCGATATGCTGTCCTTCATTGTCAGCAGCATGCTGAAATTGCAAAATCACATGCTTAAAAACAGAATGTAGAGTTTCACTTGAAATGTGGATATGGTATGTAATTCTGGTCTTGAGATCCACTAAGTTGTGTCCACAAGAGACAACATCTTCGAGATGTTCCCACAACCAAAAAAGTCACAGAAGTTTAGATTCAGCGAGCACACTGACCACATTCTATGAAAATAGCAGCTGATGATTCTGTCCTCAGTAAAATGTGTCTGAAGCCACTGCTTGACAGGGGTGACAATTACACCCCTGTGAGGAAATGCATCATCATACATAAAAACTGTTGAATCCAGGCACTGATGCTGTTGAAGTGTTGGAATCACATGAGAAATCGGCTAAGAAAGATACATATCGCTGGCTATCATCTCGGACCAGCAGGACCGAGCTCCACAAAAAAGAAAAGTCTGATAATGAATTCCGCTTTAAAACCACACCAAACAGTGGCCTTCAGGGAATGAAGTGGTATCTGTTGCATGATGTGTGAGTTTGTGGTTGCCCAAATTCTGCAGTTGTGCATATTTACAGCACCATCTAGATGGACATGAGCTTCGTCAGTCCAGAAAATGCTCCATGGCCAGTCATTGTCCAGTTCATTCTGAGCAAGAAACTGCAGAAGAAATGTTTCTCAGGTACCCCAGTCAGGATTAAGCAGTTGATGAATGTGGGAAATCTTGTAAGGATAACAGTTCAGAATTTGCCTTATGATTATAACTTTGTGAATGTGCCTACAAGTTTGCCTAAAGACTGTGCAATACCTTGTGCACTGCTGCTTCCTACAACATTTGCCATCCTTTCTTCCTCTGATGCTGTAGCTACTTTCTCCACTGTCTGCCATTCAATGGGCTTCCATTCTCTTCCAGGTTTGAAATCTAAGAAACCTGTCTCTTCAAATATCCAGATCATTTTGTGTAAATCATTTGCAGTCATAGGATCCATTTTCTAATCCCTTTAATGTTCTGAACTTTTTCAGTGCTCTCAAGGCACTGCTGTTATTTTGGTAAATGAACTTCACAAGAAGTGCACAATCCTCAGTAATGGTGGCATTGTTCTTTAACACATTGTCTGCTCACAAGCAATGAATGGATTCCACTTTAATAGAAGCTTTTGAAGCATATGTCATTGGGGACATTTTTTATTTGCATAAATGGTATAGTCACAGCGTGTCACTGCATACCAGGAATATCATACATAATTTACATGTATTGCAGCACCATATATCACCCTATTGGCAACTTTTAGAACTAATGTTGGTTTTTGCGCAAATAAAATTTCATTGCTGCACACATCATCATGTTAATTATAAAATCATTCTGCCTAGTAGTTACCCAGTTACAGCCTTTCGAAATGTGAACTCTAATTATAATTGAATTGTATAATGAAGGCAGATTGAGAGAATGATGCAATTTCAGTTTAGCAGACAAGGGAAAGAGAGATTATATGTTTAAAATTTGAAAAATCTTAGTCATTTGTGTGATATATATACTGTATATATATATATCAGACTCAGACATAAAAAGTTTCACAACCCATAACTCATTAGTGCCATGTGTGGACTAGAAAGAGAAGATAGAAGGAATCTGTTGACTTGTTTCTTGGATAGCTGAAGGGAAGCTATTCCAAAGAATACAGTTGGATGGACCGAAAGAGGAGGAGGAGGAGGAGGAGGAAAAGAAGTTGGTTTGGTAGATTTGAAGCTGGAAGCTAAATGGATGTTGAACATCAGCCACTTGTGTTGTTACAGCCTTTGAAGAAAGTGGATAAATGATGACTGCCACTTCAGCAAAACATTGTCTATGTATATGCCTACAGAAGAGGTATATATATCTTGAAAATGGAACATCTGTGATAGGTGATTGCAGTGAATTTATTATTATTTGACACCTCCAGGGAGTCCAAAGACTCATCGAGGGAGGGGCATGTGCTCTACAACTCTGTCTCCACAACTCAATCCACCAACTGACTGCATCTACCACGAATTTGAAGATTTCCACAGACAATCACAAACATCCATGTCCATGGCGGGATTCGAACCTGCAGCCCTTTGGCTAGAGAGCAGATATGCTAACCACTCGGCCAGCCTGGCTGGCGCCCTCTTCTGGGTAGTTAGAGCTTTTGCCACCCGGGGCAGTTCTTGAGTTTGCCACCCTTCTCAATACACACCAAACATACTATACAAAACGATGTATAGGGAAATAAATTAAAACAGCATGTTTATTTTTGAAGTAAAACTCTCATTTCAACATTCTAAAATGTTATTTGTCTTTCTTTTCTGTTAGCAAAATTGTCGATGACACTGGCGAAGTCTATTTCATAGTAATGTAGGTAATTCTTAATCAGTTTTATTTAGAAAAACTCTTCTCACAACTAGCAACACTTACAGCAGTTGTGAGGAAATTTTGCAATAGTATTACAATATTTGGAAATTAGTTCTCAAGACTGTCTTTTAGAATTAACTGAAAAAGTTCAAAAAGGTTCAAAGTGCTGCCCTCTTCACCCCCCCCCCCCACTCCCCCAGCTACGCCTCTTCCTCCATGGAGTTACAAGTCTCATCATGGGAGGTCCACTAGACAACACTAAGCCTATCTTACCACTTAAATTCATCTCTCTTTGCATTCTCACCACTCTCTCAGACAATGTATCCCATGTGCTTTACCACTCTCTATGCAATAAAACTTACTTCTCATCCTCGTGCTTACCACTTCCTTTTATGACTCCAGGGATAAACTCTAAGTTCTTGTTCCTTTTCTCCATTTAACCAAACAAAAAATTTCCATAGGGATAATCTGGTAAATACCTTTCAATAGCTTAAATGTCCTAATCATATTTCACCTTTGATATCTACCAAACTCTGCAGTTTGCATGCCCTCAATTCAATTCTGATAACCAGCATTTGCGGACCTGATATCATTTCATTTTTCAATTTTTTTAAATTATGACTTTTATTAAGGATCAGTAAAATTTATAAGATTTTTAGCATAAAAATCTTTAACATGTCCAGGATTTAATCAGTTGAAGTTGACTAATGCATCTGTCAGTTAATGGAAACCTGATATAGTTGTAAAAATCATCGGAATTCCAAATAACCTAGGCAGCTGTTGGAAATTTTACTCAGCTGTTGGGAACATATTGTTTTTTTTTTTTTAAATAATGAAACCTGTGGTGCAACCATAATTAAAAGAAACACACGTATTAACCATAGTGAAAATTATTTAATTGTAAATATTTCATTCATATGTAAGTATCTTAGGACATCATCAGTACAGTTTAAAACAATAATAGGAATAACATACAGTTAGGGCGCATGATTACAATAGAATCTCATTAAACGTGCATAACGTGTTACAGAAAAAAAAAAAAATTATTTAACACAATTTTGTATGACAATTTCCCATACTTTAGAAATAGTAAGAACGTCGTTACGGTTTAAGTTTGGTCTGTGCAGTAGGAGAGAGAGATTTAATACGTTTAATGAGATTCTATTGTAATCATGCGCCCTAACTGTATGTTATTCCTATTGTTGTTTTAAACTACTGTACTGATGATATCTTATGGAAATTTTTAAGATACTTAGGATGAAATATTTACAATTAAATAATTTTCACTGTGGTTAATACGTGTGTTTCTTTTAATTATGTTGGGAACATAAACATTATAAAACTTCTAGAGCTGAATGGGAAATATATAAACATGTCAGCATTATTTGAAGAAACATTTCTTTCCATTACAAACAATCACAGTTGTGAAAATGCCTTGAGCAGAAAGATGCACCTAGCATTTTTTGGAAACTGCTGTAGAGAATTTTTCATCTGAGAGGAAAAAGCTAGATGTATGACTCAGCCCAAGAAGAAAAACGTAATATGGTAATCTGTGTATTTTTAACAGTAAGGAAATGAAGTGCTAGATCTTTCTTGTGAGAAATAAGACCTGCTTAGCTCTTGGTAGCATTCAAGTTCACAGGGTTAGTCTTGTCCTGCTGAAGAATGGCAAGGAGATCAGAGTTTAAGACATTGGTATGAAAATCATGAAGCTTCTAATGATTGTGCACCAAACAGTTTGACAAAAGAAGAAGAGGAAGAATGGAGTGTAATTTCATCTACAAAGTTATGGATAGGAGCTAAGGTCAAGAGTAGGTTATTCATGTACAACAAGTGGATGGATGAAAGATTTCCTCACCAATGTTGGGGTACTACAGAGCCCTGTAGTACCCCAACATTGGTGAGGAAATCTATAAAGATGAAGCTATCAACAATGGCACACACACACACACACACACACAGTGAAATACCAGCGAAGTTGTCATCGCAATTGCAAAGGGTAGAAATCAGACCATAGGATAGTAGCCCTGTGCACCTGAACCAAATGAAATATCTGAAAAATGTCGAGTGACTACAAGATGGACACTTTCCAGATAGATGCAAGGGTTATTTTCCAAAAAGTAGAACAAAAGTATGATAGGGAAGAATAATGGCATTGAACACAGAAGAAAGAATAAAGGTTATTTTGAATTGAGAATGGTTTACTGTATGAAAAGCATTATTCAAAAGGATAATGAGAGTACTGATGGGGAATGAGATTAAGGTGCAGTGTGATAGATTTTGTGGAATATAGATTAGACTTCCTATGATGATTCTTGACTCTGTGATCATCCTATGCCTATTAATTATGCAAATATTTTTTAAAACAAAATTTAAAAAATATTTTTCCATAAAGTATTTGCATACCAGATTATTTTATAAAACACAATTTCTAAGTCTGTTTTGTGTCTAAATTTGTATGTGAAAATCATCACTTGCACACTTGAAAGAACTCGATAGTAAATCAGTGCTGGAGGTTATAGTTTTTGGGGAACTCTGTTCCATATGAATGAGAGAATCAGGTTCGTGAGTCAGTAATTCATCTGTAAAAAGATATTGGGCAACTGTTGCTCATGTTGTTGATTTAACAGAAACTGTGGGGATTAGTGGCATGACGGATGCCAGATTTCCTAAACAGATTTCCTAATGGGAATACCTTTTTGCAGAAAAGCAACAGAAATTGACTGACTGTGAGACAATAATTGAGTGGATCTTTGATAGGGATTGTCAACTACCCAAACATCCTCTTTCTGAACAATCATCAAGGATTTCTAGAGAGGTCTCATTTGTACCACCATGCGTTTGGAAGGTGCTCTATTGAATTAACAGCACTGTTTGCACAGCTGCTAAACATTAGTCTTGTGACAGGGAAAGTCCCAAAGGAGAACCTTTGTGAAGTGAGAACCAGTTTTCCACTTCACAGAAGGGTGGGGAGGATAAGACTACCAGTAGGCCAATTTGTGTGCATAAAATTGTTGTTAATGTGTTAGTTGGTAATGATTAGGATTGAGAAATGGGTTTGTTATTTTTAGGAAATCTACTTATATACTACAACAAGGTGAAAAATTCATTGGATAAGGGAGATGTATTTACAGTGGTATACTAAGTTTTACAAAGGTTTTTGATAGATAGTGTCACATGACAAGGTGGTTACTAAATTGAAACAGAGGATTGGATAAGAGATTAGTGAGTTGGACAGACAAGTAACTATCCAACAGGTATTAGCAGGTTGTGTATGGAAGAGTGATATCTCAAAATAAGAAGGTCACTAGCAAGTACTGCAGGATGTCTCTCTTGGACCATTAGTGTTTAACTTGTATGTGTATGTTAATGATATCAGCAGAGGCTTAAATGAGGATATGCAGTTGTTTGCTGATGATGCAAAGTTAGGAAAAACTATGAGCAGCAGAGCAGATGTGACTTTGCATGGGAAGAGGGGGGGGGATCTGAATAGATTATGTGAATGGGATAGTGACTGAAACTGCCAGGTTAATGTTGCAAAGTGCAAAGTCTTGAAATTTGGTAGTCAAGGTTCAGATGCAGAGTGATAATTAATGGAGAAATTTTGAAGGAGGCAAAAGAGATGAGATATTTGGGAGTGATGGGGGAGACTAGCATTACAATGGATTATGGCAATGATGAGGAGAACCTTGGCATGCAGAAACAAAGATTATAGTTCCTTGATCAGGCCATATATGGACTACTCTATGCAGATTTGGTTGCCTCATTTGCAAGGGTCCAAAGAAGTGTTTCTGGGGGATGCAACTTGTAGAGCCTTGCTACTAGAAGAAGAGACTGTGAATGATGAACAAGAGGCTATTCCTGGAAGCTGTTTAAGGAGGATGGGAGCCAGAGAGTGAGGAACAGGTTATTTTCATGGAGAGTGGTTCATGAGTGGATGAATTGCCTGAAAGTGTGGTGTGCAGAAACTGTGGATGGGTTTATGGCATGGTTAGATGATTTTTTTACATGAGAGTATAGATCTCCTGCTATGAGTGAGTCATTTGACTTCATAGAGGTTTCATGTTGACAGGCATATCACAAGCATGGTTCTAGGACAGAAGATTCCAATTATAGACCAGTCTGTATATTTGCTGTATATTGACCAGTCTGTATATATAAAAAACGATATTTTTTCTAATAACCTTGTGGTCAAGGTATTAGAAAAACCAGTTAAGAATAGAATGCAAGATTGGATTGATAGACATAGGATTTTTTATGATGGTCAGCATAGGTATGTGAAGAGGACAGTTTTTTTTTTTTAGCAATCTGCTTACATTTATGTAAGGTGGCAAATGTGTTGGATAAGGGAGATTCATATGACAAGGTGGTATTCAAAATTTTACTTTGCAAAGGCATGTGATAAATTACCGCATTATAAATTAGTGTATGAGATGCAGAAGATGGGATTTGGATACTAAATCAATTAATAGATTGAAGATGGGATTTCTGAATGACACCAGCAAAGTTGTGTATGATGGAACAGTGTCTCTGGAAAGGAAGATGATTGTGTACCTCTTTGTTCTGATCTTGGCCTCTGCTGTCTTATTTGTTAACGATATTTCATGTGGATTAGCTGGAACTTGAAATGTTTGTTGATAATGCAAAGTTAGGTAGGATTTATTAGGGGTATTTGATTAATTCTCTAAGGGAAGATGAATAGACTTTTAGCTTGGACAAATTAATTGGATTGTAGTTTTAATATTAATAAATGCAAATGCTACACTCTGAGGTTCAGAGATGTAAGGATGTACACTGCAATGGTGGAGCTGTGCTTCAGGAAGTGAATGTCATTTGAGATCTTGGAGAGTGATGTTTGACAGTGAACTAAAGTTCCGAGGTCACATTTCAAGATTTGTGAAGAGTGCACATGGTATTGCTGCTATAATAAGTATATTAACATTAACATATAGAGATATAAGGAGGTGGTGATGCCTCTGTATTTTGTTCAAATCTGTTCACCTAGTTTTCATTGCATTGTGGAAGCACTAAGGGATCCAGAGACAAATAACAAAGTGATATCAGGACTCGAAAAAGTTGGTTATGTAGAGCAGTTTAGAAGAGAAGAAGAGGTGATATGGAAGGAACCTTCAAGCTAGTAAGCAATTTTACTACATTAGTACAGATGGGATTATCAAGAGTCAGCTTTGATCCCATTCTTATTTGTCATGCTCTTGCATGCATTGACAAAGACAGTAAGAAATGAATCATTCTGGATGATGATGTTTGTTGATGATGTGGTGATGTAAGCAGAAGAAAGAATTGAATAATGGAGGAAACCTTTGGAAGATAGCAGCTTGAGAATCTGTAGAAATATGACAGAGTACATGTCTTGTAGCGAATCAGCAGGGGATCTAACATTACTGGATGCCACAAAGTGTCTAGGTTCACATACCTAGTTTCATATGTTCATAGTGATGGATACCTGAACTCAGACCTCAATAGAAAGGTCCATTCAAGGTGAATAAACTGGAAAAAGGTTTCAGTGTCTTGTGTGATTTAAAGGTGTCTAACAAGTTAAAAGATCTACAAAATCTTGAAGATCGAGATGATTGAGCTCTGCAAGGTCTGTGGTATGAGTAGGAGAAGTGTAGGGTTCTATCATCAGCAACTGTAATAGTGTTTGATGTCAGTAAAAGAACACTGTTTATTTATATGTGAAGAGAGTGGATAACATAAGACATCCCTGAGGAACATCTACATTAGTAGAAAAATCTGAAGAGAAGACGATTTCCACCGTAAAGAAGAATGCAGATGGCATGCAACGCAAATTAGCATGATTAGTGCAAGTCGAGTAATTATTATAGGGAATTTCAACTGTTGGAACACAGACTGGGAGGAGTAGGAGGAATGGTCACAAGGAGGAAAGGAAATAGAATTTATACACCTGCTGAGAGATAATTACCTGAGACAGCATGTAATAGAGGGGACAAGCGGTACAAGAGCGCTGAAGCTGGTTATAGCATCAGAGACCTGGTAGCTAGGTATGCTGTCTCCCTTTTGGGAAAGTGACCATGTAGTCTTGACTTGGAAAATTGGAAGCTATGCAGAACTTTACATTAAGAAATAATATTATGTGGAATTACAAAGAAGAATGTGATTATGACAAGCTGAGGAGTTTGTCAGTTCCATGGAATAAGATTTTGTAGGGAAAATATGTTGGTGGCCATGTTAGGTGGTCAAGAAAGTAGTATCAGACTGCATACCCAGAGCCAGAAGGATAATCGTGTAGGAGTTAGACAGATGAATAGCATCATTAAGCAGGAGTTGCAGACAAAGAAAAAGTACAAAGGGATTATAAATAAAAAGGCAATCAGCATGCCCATCAGTAGTACAAGGCATGGGCAAGAAGGGTGATCTGTATAGAATGGATGGCCAAAGCTAATTATGAGAGAAAGTTAGCTGATGAGGCCAAACGAAATCCTAAAGAGCTCTTTAAATAGGTGGCAAGTAAAAGGCAGAATAACTGTGAAAGGTTGACTTTAAAATGTGCTGAAGGTGGGAAGGAAATGAAAGCAACCAGATAGATCCAAGCTTTAAAGGTACCTGTGGCATAATTATAAACAATAAATTACACAATAACCACAGTAATTAACTTTAATGAAAAGAAAGTACAGATATTTCATACTGAAAATAACAGTACATCATCAGTGTGTAGATACAAGCAAATGAAAGGAACGGTAATAATACAAGGTATGTACAGCAGTCAGTGGTTTACAAATTAAAAACTGTTGCCACGTGCTAGAAATTAATATTAATAAATAATATTATTAAAAACTATTTTTGATGATTACTTAAGATAAGAATCTTCCAAACATTTGGGGGAGAGAGAGACAATCATTCTGATTCAGATTTGGCCGATGCAAAAGGGCTTTGCAACTTTCTTTGGAAAGGCATTCATATTTAAACTTGCTCCTATGGAGAAGACGAGCTTCATCCCACTGGATACTGTGTTTAATGTCAATACTATGATTTTCCAGACCAGACTTTTGAGGTTTCATGTATTCGATATAATATTGATGTTCATTAATTCTTTTTTCCACAGAATGGCCTGTTTGCCCAACCAAATGTGACATTGACTGATGGGAGAATAGAGATTGAAGAAATGCAGGTGTTTAAAATCTTGCAGAACTCAATGTGAACACAGTCATGAGATTAGATGGCATATTGGCCTGTGTATTATGAGAATGCAATGGAATTATCAGCTCCTCTGCCCAAGTTATTTAATATGAACATCAGTTCTGAAAAGGTTCCAATTGAGCGGAAAGAGAGCAAGAAAGCGTCATTACATAAAGGAGATTTCAAGACAGAAGTATCAAATTATAGGCTACTCATTATCTCAGGAGTGGTGGTTAAAATATTGGAGAAATTGGTGAAAGGCAGAATTCAGGACTGGGCAAATAGGAATACAATATTTTATAAGGGACACATGGTTTTGTGAAAGGTAGGTCTTGCTTTAGTAATTTTTAAATAAACTGACAATGGAATTGGATAAGGGAAAATGCTCCTTAGTGATACTGCTGGGCTCTGGAAAGGTATTTGACAGGATTCTACATAGAACCCTTGGTTAAATTGGTGCAAATGGTGATGGATATGAATCTGGTAATTTGGATTAGAGGGTGGCTGACGGACAGATATCAAAAACGTGGTTTATGTAGGGGCTGAGTCCAGGAAAAGGCAGATGACTAGTGGTGCACCACATGGCTCAGTTCTTGGTCCTCTGTTGTTTAATTTTTATACCAATTATATAGGGCATGATTTGACAAGAAATAATTAATTGTTTGCTGATGATGCAAAACTGCAAAGAGTGATAGTAAATGAAAGTAGAGATCCTGCAGGATGACTTAAATAGACTTAAATAATTGGAGAAATTGGTGAAAGGCAGAATTCAGGACTGGGCAAATAGGAATACAATATTTTATAAGGGACACATGGTTTTGTGAAAGGTAGGTCTTGCTTTAGTAATTTTTAAATAAACTGACAATGGAATTGGATAAGGGAAAATGCTCCTTAGTGATACTGCTGGGCTCTGGAAAGGTATTTGACAGGATTCTACATAGAACCCTTGGTTAAATTGGTGCAAATGGTGATGGATATGAATCTGGTAATTTGGATTAGAGGGTGGCTGACGGACAGATATCAAAAACGTGGTTTATGTAGGGGCTGAGTCCAGGAAAAGGCAGATGACTAGTGGTGCACCACATGGCTCAGTTCTTGGTCCTCTGTTGTTTAATTTTTATACCAATTATATAGGGCATGATTTGACAAGAAATAATTAATTGTTTGCTGATGATGCAAAACTGCAAAGAGTGATAGTAAATGAAAGTAGAGATCCTGCAGGATGACTTAAATAGACTGGAAGTATGGGCAAAGGTAAATGCCTGCCAATTTATTGTGGCCAAATGTAAGGTGATGGATGCACTTTGGGAAGAAAACATCACGAGCTGTTTACTACAGCGTATTGATGGAACTGAACTGCAGGAAGCTAATGAGGACAGAGACATGGGAGAGGGAGTGACTGTGGACCGGGAGTTGAAGTTGAGTGGACATATTGCAAAGGTAGCAAAAACAGCATATCAAATTATGTGGCAGGGATAGAGAAGTTACTTTTCCCCTACATAAGGCTTTAAGAAGGTTACATGTGCACTTCTGCATGCAGATCTGAACACTTGGATTTCATGGGGATGAAGTAGTGGAAGAGATTCAGAGGCTTATTCCAGAGTTCCCTCCCACCCTCTTCCATCCTCCCCTATAAAGAAAAATTCCATCAACCTGTGTCCTATATCACACCCTTCCAAAATTTTTTATGCCTGCATCATATCACCCTTGCTTTCTCCTGTTTACCAGTGTCTGCAGTCCACATAATCTCAATCTGTTTTCATAATCCACATTCCATAATTCTGATATCATCTTTTCACACTCTCCACAGCTTCTTCATCCCATCGAAATCCAGGAGACCAAATTAGCACACAGTAGTTTAGGTGTAGTCATAGTAATGCCTTATAGTAATGTATAAGTCATTTTACCTTAAAAGTAAAATGACTTCCTAATGCTTACTTGTCAATGTTCATTTCAGTATTGCAGTTATCTGTTGAATTGTATTTGTAATTTTTCCTATATGACCTTTTAACTTCAGCTTCCTATCCACCATAATTCCAAGATCTCTAGCCTCATCAATTTCTTCAAACATAATCCTACCAATGTCATATTCCACAGAAAATCTTATCACACCAAAGTGCATAACTTTACACTTACTAACATTGAATTGACAGCTCACAGTTCCAGCCTATTCAAATAATTTTGTAAATGTGTATATTAATAGCATCCCTAGTTGCCCTGTCTTTCTTTGCATCATCAGCAAACAAATGAATATTTCTTTCCTAATATCTGTAATGTATAGAATAAACAACAATACTCCAATGGTTGATCCCTGGGGGTACATCACTGGTCACTTTAAATCTGGCAGATTCAACCCCCTCCCCCAATATACCCCATATACCACTTTCTGATGCCTGTAATCTCCATTCCTATTCTCTCTAGTTGTAACATCATGATGAATTATAAAGCACAGGTGGTCTCCCTTTAAAAAACCCATTCTATACTTGACTGTCAACCTATTTCTGTATGTGAGAAAATGTAAAATCTTCACAACCACTCTAGAGATACTAACAGGACAATAGTTAGATACATCAGTTTTTGCATACCCTTTGCACAAATGGACTATCATACATTTTTTCCTTTCTTGTTGGGTCTTTCATGAGCTGAGACTCAAATTATAGAAACATGTCTAGGCACTAGCCAGTTTGGCTGAACACTCCTTTAGCATATGTGCAAATATTCCCTTTGTTCCTATTACTGACCTATTACTAACTGAGTCACTCTCCTAGCTTGTTCTTTATACTCTTCATGTAACTGATTATTACCATTATTTTTCTTGTATTGCCTTCAAAGTACCTTCTTCTTACCGGATTACATGCAGGAGGAATGGTTTTCCTTTTCTACATATATATAGTGTAAATATGATGACCAGAAGGATTTATGTATGGCTTCAGTGGTCTTGTAATTAAGTATCTGGCTAAAGTGTTTCATACATTGAATTTTAAGTTAACTTTATTTTTATCTGACATACATATAATATAGTAAATAATGGAGTGAATCAAAATATTAACGAATATTTCATTTTATGTCTCATTAAACATCTATGTGAGTTGAATACAACAGAACAATTAACTATATATATATATATATATATATATAATCTTACAAATGTCATATGCCACAGAAAATCTTTTCATACCAAAGTGCATAACTTTGGTATGAAACTAACATTGAATTGACAGCTCACAGTTATATATATATTTATAACTGTGAGCTTTCAATTATATATATATGTATATATATAATTGACAGCATGTATATATATATATATATATTTTTTTTTTTTTAGAGAATAAATATTTAATGACTTTAAACTGAGATAAAATATTAAGTTTTAATGAGAATGATACAGCCTTTTACAGCCTTCTTCAAGTATCGACTAAATGTAGAACATAATAATAAAATTGAAGTTACAAAAAACTGAGAATTACAGGCAAAAAATGCAACACATAATTCACACAAAAACGTTGTATTTTTCAAGTTGTTCTATCTAACGCGCTACTGTTCGTTGCATGCGTGCTTGTGAGTTCTCGTGAACGCCAGTATTGAACAACTGCAGCATGGCTATCAGGGATGTTGTAACTCAAATTGCTGTTCAAATGTTCAGGATTAAGGAGGATTCTAGTTGTATCATTCTCATTAAAACTTAATATTTTATCTCGGTTTAAAGTGATTAAATATTTATTCTTTAAAATGTACCATTACAACCGAGTAGAAGCTCAGGAATACACACACACACACACACACACACACACACACACACACACACACACACACACACACACACACACACACACATATATATATTATTTAATACATTCAATGATAATAGTA
Source organism: Typopeltis vanoorti (assembly GCF_054136105.1). Classification (NCBI taxonomy): domain Eukaryota; kingdom Metazoa; phylum Arthropoda; class Arachnida; order Uropygi; family Thelyphonidae; genus Typopeltis; species Typopeltis vanoorti. The sequence continues at coordinate 20,283,238 of NC_143567.1, read as the reverse complement.
TTCCAACTTTTGAAATAGAAAGGCAATCATTACAGTTTAGGTTTGGCCAGTGTCATAGGGCTTCAGGGCTTTCTGTAAATAATGTTCGTATTTATACGAACCAGTATGTAGTAGTTTGGCATTATCCCAAATGATCCCATGGTTAGTTTAGTTAATTCCCTCCAGGAAGTCAAGGACTCATCAAGGGAGGCTAAAAATCACCCAAACCAGCTATCATACTTTCCCTTAAATTCATTCACACTAGATGCACTTACTACCCCTAAGGGCAAATTATTCCACTTACTCACTGCTCTCTCTGAGAGAAAAACCTGGCTCTTACCCCTTTCTTGACTATGAACAAACTTAACTTCCATGGATGCCCCCATGTTCTCTCTCCACCCTCCATATAACAAAAAATTTCATCACTTAAAATCCTATGATACCCATTCAAAAGTTTATAGGCCTTTATCATATCACCCCTCTTTCCCCTGTTAACCAGAATCTGTAATCCACATACTCGCAATCTCCCCTCATAATCTAGATATAATCTTTGTAACTCTTCTTTACGCTCTTTCCACAGCTTTTTCACCCTTGGAACCCAGGAGACCAGATTTGGTCTCCCAGGTTATCCGTACATGTCAAGTTTGCTTCAACATCGCAATTATCCTCTGAGTTGTATTTGCAACTTTTGCTATGTGATGTTTGAACTTTAAATTCTTATCCACCAATACACCAAGATCACTTGCCTTTTCAGTTTCTAGAATAACCCCACTAATATGATATGCCACTGGAATCTGATCACATTAAAATGCATAACATTACACTTATTAGCATTTTAAACTGATAGCCATTTTCATTTGCCCAAATTTCAAGTCTATTCAAATCATTTGTAATTGCTGAATATCAGTAGCATCTCTGATTGCCCTGCCTATCTTTGCATCATCGGCAAACAATTGCACATCTGATGATAGACTCTGCCTGATGTCGTTAATGTATAGATTGAACAATAATGGCCCAAGTACTGAACTCTGAAGTACACCACTGATTACCTTAAATTTGGCAGATTCACACTCACTGTATACCACTTTTTGATATCTGTCTGTCAACCATCCCCTGATCCAAGTCAAGAGATTATATTCCAATTCCATATTCTCCAGTTTATGCAACAGCCTTTCATGTGGTATCCTATCAAATGCCTTAGAAAAAATTCAACATTATCATATTGTATCCATTCTCTTTATCCAACGGTGCCATAACATTGTTATAAAATATGAGCAAATTGCTAAAACATGACCTTCCTTTAGTAAACCCATGCTATTCCTTGCAGAGTATAGCATATTTGTCTACCCATTTCTGTTCTGTATGTGAGTTTTTACCAACTTCTCTAAAATCTTCACTACCACACTAGAGATACTGATAGGTCAGTAGTTAGACACATCAGTTCACCACCCTTGTACAATGGAACTATCATACATTCCTTCCATTCCTGTGGAATCATTCCTGAGCTGAAACTCAAGTTATACAAATGTGTGAAAGGCCTAGTCAATTCGGAAGAACATTCCTTTAGAAAATGGGCAGATATTCCATCTGTCACTATTGACAAATTCTTACCCAGGTTATGCAACAGCTCTTCAACCTCATTTTCATGAACCTTTAATTCTTCATCCAATGTAGCAGTAGCACTGTACACCATGCTAAATACACCTGGTTGATATATCTTAGCAAAGATATATCACTCATTAACTGAACAATCTCCTTAGCTTCTGACACTCAAATACCATCTGCATTCAATAAAGTTATTCTTCCACATTCATTCTTTCTTTTGCTTGCAACATAACGATAAAATTCTTTTGGATTGCCTTTAGCTTGCACGGCCAGTTTCTTTTCATACTCCATTTTAGCTTTCCATACAATACTCGTTACTTTTCTGACCTGAACTTTATATATTTCATAACTCTTCTCACTCTTATTCTCATGATATTCTTTCCACATCATCTTCTTCTTCTTCTTGTGGATCTCTTGCTTAATAAGGTTGCACATCCATTTCACTCCCATTCAATTTATTCCTCGAACACTAGGAATACATTGAGATACAACTTCATTCAAGCACTTTTTCAAAGATTCCCATGCATTGCTGACATTTTTCCCATTTAGTAACTGATACCGTGGGACCAAAGATAAAATTCTCCTAAGTTGATCATAATTTGTAGTTCAGCATGTAGCCTATTTTAATCGGAGCTTCAATACAAGCAGATATTTCCCAAGAAAGTACGGCATGATCACTGTCACCAATTGGTGATAAAATAGCCATATTCTTGACAGAGACCGCTTCTGACACTATGAGCAAATCCAACACTCTTTGACCTCAAGTTCCTTATATGCTGCTTGAGAAAGTTGTCTCGCAACAATTCAATAAATTCCTCTTCTTTCTTATCATGAGAATTCTCTTCTACCCAATCAATGTTTGGAAAATTAAAGTCGCCCATAATGATCATTCGCTTGGTATCCATAAGGCTAAATTGGTGATGCATTTCTTCATTCCCTGCAACTGTGACACCAGGTATGTAGCATTACTCCACCATGTATTTCATCCTGTTAACCTCCACTTTACACCAGACAGACTCAAACTCACCACTACATGGGACAGTGTTACCATCATTGTTTTCTTGTGTTACTAACCTAACTGGACTTATGTCATCTGATATCATTAGTAGCACTCCTCCTCTCCTGTCCCTTCTGTCATTCCTAAAAATAGTATACCCATTATACTCAATCCCACTTACTATATCTGATTCTTATAACCAGGTTTCACTAATGCCAACATTCTTAGGCCACATCGTATTCAATAAAGCGCGAACTCAACCCCTTTGTTTCTAATGCTGTTGGCATTTATGTATAGACATAATAAATTACCACTTAGCATATTCTTATAATTAGATATGCAGTCCATTTGGTCTTGTTCTAGAATTTTCTCTTTTCCTTCCCCAGACATACTTAAAAGTTCTGAACCCAAAGCAAATTTTTCCACTTCTTCGCTATATAACTATGTTTGAAGGCATTCATATCTTTATTGCATTTGCATACCATAGCTGAACTTTCACACACATTTTTCCAATTCCTCCCTTGATGGTCTAGTTCTTTTTTTTTTTAACTGATCTTCCTGTTTGGTCTTAATAAGATAAGTTATTTACATAAATGTGGAAGATTGGGAAACACCAGGTAGGAATAAAACAAGATTTTTTCTTTAATTTTTCTTTATTATTATTTTTTTATGTGATTCCCACCTACAAAAGTTTGTAAACCTATAGTACATTAGTATTGTATTTGGATGAAATATTTTTTCTAGTTTTCTTAATTTTATATATAAAAAAGTAGATATATTTTATATATAATTTATATTATTTAAATTAAGGGGATATTAAATCCCACATTGTTTTAAAACTGAATAAGAAACTCAAAGATATCAGAGAGTTTCATGCCGAATATAGTAAACTATAAAAGTATCGGCGATTAATTTAAATAATGTTTATATCGCCGAAATGAAGCCTGTTGGCTCTTTCTATTTAAGTATAATTTATATATTACTTTCATATATAAATATATAAATTTGTGTATTTATATATTTTTATTAATTTTAGTTTAGAGAAAAACAAGCTGAGTTCAGGCTAAATAGAGTTTGTCAGAATCAGATTTTCACTTTAAGACAAATAGGTAAGAAATCATGGGAATATAACAGTGATCTATATTTAAGTTTTGTAGATCTGGAAAAATCATGCAACAAGGTGATAAGAGAAAAGCTATTCAAAATGCTGCAGCTATATACAGCCTATATTTGAGTTGGAGGTGAGCAATTAGAATTGATGGAGGTACAGGAACATGGTTTAATGTTAAATCAGGCATGAGAGAAGGGTGCAGATGATTTCTGCAGTTATTCATCATCTATATGGATCATATTATGAAAGAAAGTGGCATAAGAGAAGTGGAAATAACCAATCCCATGAGGACTACAAAGACCAGGCAAGGCAGGTGACTTGGTTAGTGAGGGTAGCTAAAGTGAGGTATGAACAGCAATTAGCTAATGAAGCCAAAAAGAATCCTAAGGAGTTGAGTTCTTTCCATATGTAGCCAGCAAAAGGAAGAATGATTATGGAAGGATGACATTGATTGGGGAAAATGGCATAAAGACAGTTGTTGCGGAAGATGTGGTGGAGATACTTAATGAGCAGTTCATAAAGGTCTTTCAATCTTGTGAATGTGACTTCATGGAGAGATCGAGAGCAGTTGATGATGGGGAGGAGAGACTGACTGTAAGTGAGCACCTAGATGTAAATAAGGCTGTGGGACTTGATAATATATCACTATGTATTCTGAAGGAATGTGCCAGGAAGTTGATGCCAGCCTTGACATACTTTTTTTAATATGAGTCGTGTAATATGAGAATAAGAGAGAAATTAGTCAAAACACCTAAATTAACTGTATGCAAGCCAATTTTCAAACGAATTTTAACTTATGGATCTGAGAGCTGCATTAAAAAAAAAGTGATCAAAAACTTGAGGCTGCAAATATGAGAATTTTGTAAAAGATTGGAGAGGGTTAACATATGGCAGTATCATATTAAAAATTAGGATATTATGAAAGAACTTGACATTGTTAACATCTAGGAAAGTGTTAATCTAATCTCAGGTTGTATGGTCACTTAAACAGATTGGAACTGAAAAGATTAGCAAAACAAGTTTTTATTTATTTTTATTTTTTTTTTTTTTTTTTTGCCGGGGTAAAAAAAAGATTGAAAAAAGACTCACAGGAAGACCAATGATATGCCTTCAAAGAAAGAAATATAAGATCTGGTAATACCAGTGTCTTGAGAGAGAACAAATTAATTTGGAAGAAAATAGTTGATAAGTAATGACCTAATTTTTTCATGTAGTACTCTTGCACAGCCTCCGTGAGGGTACATATCAGGAATCTGTTAATGATGATAATTCTCTGAATATCTGGTTCACATGGTAACTTGAAGATAAAGGTAAAGAAATGTCAATTTCTGCGGTACTTCTTGGGTTGTAACTGCTTATAAGAATGATTGTCTTTCTCTGTTGGAAGAATGACTTCCAACATCTTTCTCTAAATCCAGAGTAATTTAATAAGGTGAGACACCTTTTGGCAACTCGTATAGGTAAATATGACTTCTCCATTACTTCCACCTTAGTATCACCACCTGTGGGGTCTGGCTCCCACTGATGAGACCTCAATAAAGGTCGAAACCGGTCTGGGTAGTGGCCCTTCCCTTAATGCATAGCGTTATACATGTCTGCAAGGAGATGTGCTTTGCATTATGGAAGATACTAAGACAAGTGATGAGAGCTTGGTCCACCTTTACCACGAATTGCCTCAGTCCTGAAGATGCTTCAGGTGCAAACTTTGTTTGCTTACACTTGGATAAAGGATTAAACTAAATTTATGACTGCCTTTCTCATTCAAAAGTTTGGGACACTGTATTGCTTAACTGTAAGAAATAATTTTTTTAGAAATCCAACCTAGGAGTTTATGATACGTGTCAAAACTATTCCATTGTAATATACACATGTCACTGTTTAGTTGTATTCATATTTCTGCTACTGTTCTTTAAGCAGACTGAAAATGTTTTACAAATAAAATATAGCATCTGCTAAAGTTTGGATTAATAAAATTTTTTATTGTGATATTATTATTATTATTATTATTATTAACATCTAACCTCCATGGAGTAGAGGCTCATCATGGGAGGTACACACTATTGCACACCATGCTCATTTCATCCGTGCTTTAAACTGATTCTGTGCCTACATTCACAACACACTCAGGCAATGCATTCCACTCACCAATCTCCATGCAATGAACCTTCTCCTTACTTCTCTGCTCGCACCTTCCTTATACAGTTTCTAGTGATGGCCTCTTGTTCTATCTCCCTCTCCCATTCTATGAAAAATCTCTTCCATGTCAACCTGATAACAACCCCTGACTAGCTTGTATGTCTCAATCATATCCCTCCCGTCTTCCTCCTATTCACAAGGCTTGCAACTTACATGCTCTCAATCTGTTCTTATACTCCACATTCCAAAGACTACTAACAACATTTGTGAATCTTCTCTGGACTCTTTCCAACATATCATCCTCATCACCATGAAAACCAGTTGTCCAAATCTGTGCACAATAATCCATATGAAGCCTGATCAAGGTCTCATATGGATTATACAATGGCATCATAACCTCTTTATTTCTGCATGTCAGGGTCCTCTGCATCATTGCCATTATCCAACGTGATGTCTTCACAACTTGTGCAATGTGGCACCTGAATTTCAGGTCCTTGTCCACCACCACTACCAGGTCTCTCATTTCCTCTACCTCCTTTAAAGTTTCCTACCAAGTATATGCTGTGCATCCCATCATTGCTTACTAAATTTCACAACCTTACACTTTGCAACATTGAACTGACAGTTCCACTTTACTGCCCATTCATGCAATCTATTCAAGTCCTCTTGTGAGCCATTAAAAATCTGCTTGACTCTGCATTGCTCTCCCCAATTTTGTATCATATGCAAACAGCTGCATATAACCAGTTAAACCCATCCCAATATCATTAATATACAAATTGAATAACACTGGTCCCAAAACTGCCCTCTGCAGTACACCACTAGTGACCGTCCTCTTTCAGGATACTGCACCCCCAAAAATGTTGTATACTTTTTGATACCCGTCTTGTTATTTATTTTTAATGTTATAGATGACAACACAGAAAGATAAGAAAATAACATTATTTATTAGCTTATTTTTTGGTATTATATCCAGCATCTTGAGTGCAGAAAAACAGTTTGTCACAGTATGCGGAATAACAACAATTTGGTGTAACAGTGGGACTAGTTTAAAAAATTATAATGGATAACGCAAGGAACTAAAGTCCTAATTAGGCCTTTAGTTCCTTGGGAAACTAAAAAAAAACTAAAGGAGAAAAAACAAATATTAATTAGATCTTAAAATGACTGTTTCCCAGATTCTTGGTAAATTTATACAGCCATACTTGTTGAGGTTTGGAGTATCTTTTAAAGCTTCTGTTAATATTTATTTAATTAATATTTGTTTTCTCTCTTTTTCCAACATAGATGGTGCCTAATTAGGACTTTAATTCCTTGTGTTGTCCGTTACAATTTTTTTTAAACTAGTCCCACTCCATCCATCCATCCATCCATCAGTGACTTTAACAAGATTTGGATTTGCTAACCGTAATACGAGGATAAGACAGTTACCCTTATGCCTCCAAGTATTCTTGTCTATAAATTGCCTTTGTTCTGTGCCAGTTTGTCTGTTCTGAGGGACGAAAAACCTGAGTTTCTGAGATAAAAAAAAAAAAAAAACTCTATCTCTGTATGAGACCAGCTAATTCACCTTTAGCTGAAAGTGACCAGATAAAGTTTCCTGGCATTATTGACAGGAATCGAACCCAGGTCTTTCCAACCAAAAGGCTTTGTCTATACTGACTGAGCTATGGAGGCTCATACTAATCCCATTGCTATACCAAATTGTTGTTGTTTTGCATACTGTGACAAACTATTTTTGTGCTCTGAGGATGCTGGATATAATAGCAGCGAAATATCAGCAAATAAGTTCATAAGTAATATTATTTTTCTCTCTTTCTGTGTGGTCATCTATACCATTGAAAATAAATAACATGTCCTGTGAACACATAAGCCTTTCCATGCATCCAATCCCATCTTTTTCAATTTATTTATCAGCTTGTCATTTGGCAGTGTATCAAAAGCATTTGCAAAATCCAAGTACACCATTGTTTTGTTAAATAATCATGGAAACATACAGATGGCTTAATGCAAAAGAAAGTGTATATAAAACTACAGATAAGGTGATAGCAAATGTTAGGTGGCAGCTTGAACAGGTACCATGGCATAAGAATTTTCGATGGAAGAAAGTTAGCAGTGCATAGGAGATGAGTCATCTGAAGAAAGCCATAATAGACTATACACACAAATGGATGGGTAACATCATTACACAGAAGCTGGGGAGAAAAAAAAGTTGCAAAGGGTATACAGGCAAAGAGGTGATCAGTAAGCTCACATGCATTAAAGCACAAGTTCAAATTATGACCACTGGCCAAACACAATCCCAAAATATTATTTTTCTATGTGGCAAGTAAGAGTGCAAGTGACCATAGAAGGATAACTTTGATAAATGCTCATAGTTAGGAGGTGATAGAAGCATAAGAAAGAAATAGAAGAAATAGTTGAATTACTGAATGATCACTCTGCAAGGATGTATCATCATGGCTTTTGTGTTACAAAAAAGTGTGTGTATGTGTGTGTGAGAGAGAAAGAGAAAGTCCCAAATAAGTAATTCCTGTTAAATATAAAGAAAGCTTCCAGACTCAAACAGCAAATTATAGACCAAATAGTATCTTTGAAGCATGGTTAAAATATTGGAAAAGTTGGTTGATGTCTGAATTTAGGAAAAGGTACAGATAGAAATATTATACTCAATGAGGAACAGAATAAAGGACTTAGTAACTTATTTTCTATAATAAAATGGTAGTTTCATTGCATTAAGGATATAATTCTTTGTTAGAATTATATCCTTACTATTTAATCTTACTTGTACTGCATTTTATGATTTATCATTAATGTAGGGGCCAGCAGGTGTACAAGGGCCCCCTGGAATCAAAGGTGATAAAGGAATGGATGGTCAGAAGGGAGAACCTGTAAGTTCATTGTTAATTATTATTTTCTCACATGATAATTCTAGTGATATAAACATAAATACAGTATTAACATTTTAAGTATGCTACAGTTATTGAATGTTCAACACAGTAAAGTCATAATTTTGTTATTCAATATAACAAGGGGGCGCTAGTGGGCCAAGTACTGCGGACGTGTTTTGAAGAGCTCCTGATTCAGATAAGTTTTTACTAGGAATAATTAAGTATATATGCGTAATTGTTTGAGTAAGAGTGGCTGTAAACGTTGTACGCTACCGGTATTATTGGTGTGGGTTTTTTTTCCTTGTCTAAACTAAATTACGAAATCGTTATTATTAGACCTAGTAACCGGCAGAGAGAAAAAAAAAAAAAAATGGCGGCGGCATTGTCATTCCATGATTTGAATGTAGATTTCAGTCGTTTCGTTAAGTGTGAGGTCTGTTATATGTATTCCTTCGATTACATAAATGATTTGTGGATGTTTAGTGCGGATGGAAGAAGGGTGTGTGCGAAGTGTGACCTGAACGAAGAACTAATGAATGCGAATATGAAATTGATGACAGAAAGTGCTAGTACTGATTGTGTCGCGATTGCACGTTTGAAAGAAATGGATGGTGAGCAAGAGAAGCGAAAAAATGTTAAAAAATCAGGAAAAAAGAAAAAGAGCGATTTGACAACCGTAACGGATGTTAAAAGGGACGAAAGTGAGGTGAAAAGAAACGAAATTGCGAGAACGAATGAAAGTAGAACTTGTGTAATGCAGAAATCGCAAGTAAAAAAAATCGAAAGAATAAATGATGGCGAAAGTTCGATGCATGTTGGACTGAAAGTACTGAAACAAAGAAAGATGAATGACAGTAAAAGTGAGAAGAATGATAGCGAAAGTTGGACGCATGTTAGTCCGAAAGTACGGAAACAAAGAAGGATGAATGAGAGGGAATGTGAGAAGAGGGGGTCGAGAGTTAGAAAGTTAGAAAGATTTAATGATAGAGAGAATGTGTCGCGAGGTTCGGAAAGTGAATTAGATTGGATGAGGCAAGAAATGAAATGGATGCGGAATGAAATTAAGAGAATTCAGGTCAAAACTATTAAAATAAATCATGATGGCATGAAAGAGTTAACGAAAGATGAGCGAGTGGCGTTGTATGGCGACTCCATTATTAAAGGTGTGCTAGAGGATAAAATGCACAAGGTATGTTTTCCAGGCGGTAAAATAAGTAGAGTGATTGAGGCATTGGATATGAGGCGGGAGCGAGCAAAAGAGTTAATTGTATTAATTGGTACAAATGATTTGAGAGAGAACAAAGAGCATGTCAAAATGAATGTCAGGAGACTGCTTGGAAAGATAAAAGAGAATAGTGTGACAAGAAGGGTGGTCAGTGTGTTGCCTAGGTATGATTGTGGTGAAATGAGGCGGAGAGCAAGGATTATGAATGGTATTCTGGCTGAAATGTGTGAGGAGATGGGTGTACAGTTTGTTAATGTGTGGAATGAGTTTGAGGGACGAAGTGAGCTGTATGGGAGCGATGGACTGCATTTGAGTGGTTATGGTGTGAGTCGCTTGGAGAGACTGCTGCTGGAAGGTAGAGAAGTGAATAGAGAAAATGAATCAGATCGAGAGGGGAGTGATGTGGAAGAGCAGGAGAGTAAGACAGGAGAGATTGAAGAAGTGGAAATGAATGGAGAGGTGAGTGGTATGAGTATAGAAAATGAGAGAATGGGTGTGCAAGAGGAGCAGGGAAACGGGGAGGCCCAGGGTGGACAGGGATACACAGCGTGAGAAAGGTGGATGCTCCAAGAGGAGGTGAGAGCATGTGTAGGCAGGAAAGTAATGGGATGACCAGGGATCAAGAGGAAACAGATGTTGTTGCAAAGAGTTCTAAAATGAAGAAGCAGAGAGAGAAATGGCCCCAGTCCAGCATGGAGAGAGCACATCGAGTGAATGGTATCAGTGGAACTAGCTGTAGATCCAGAAATGAGTTGTTGTGTTTGTATACCAATGCTAGAAGCATAAGAAACAAGGCGGATGAAATAGTTGCACTAATTGTGTCTGTGTACCCAGAGATTGTTGGAATAAGTGAGACATGGTTAGATGAGGACGACATCCTGACAGGAATAGAGATGGAAAGGTATGATGTGTTTCGTGTGGATAGAAGGGATAAAAAGGGAGGGGGAGTGCTATTGATGATAGAGAAAGAGTTATGTCCATACAAGGTAGAGATGCAAGAGGGAAATAGGGCCAGTGGTTTTGAGGCAGTATGGTGTGAGATAGAGGTGAATAGAATCAAATACTTGGTGGGATGTTGTTATAGACCTGGTAATGTGGATGGTGGTGATAGTGAAATGTATAGTCAAACAAGCCAAGCAAATAAGAAAAGGGTGATCATTATGGGTGATTTTAATTATGGCAATATAGACTGGATTGAAGAGATAGCGACTGGAAGTAAAGAAAATGAGTTTCTTGAGTTTTTGAGGGATAACTACCTCAGGCAGTATGTAACAGAGGGCACACGAGGATTAAGGGTCTTGGATTTGGTCATCTCATCGGAGGATGTAATTATAAATGAGGTGTCAAATCATCCACCAATTGGTGAAAGTGACCATGAGGTGATTACCTGGGTGGTTGCCAGCAGTGCAAGGACCCCTGTGAAAAAAGGGTATATGTAGAACTACAAGGGGGGTGATAATGAAGAGCTCAGGAGACAGCTTGCAGATGTAGCATGGAATGAGGAGTTAGCTGGAAAAGAGATCAATGCAGCTTGGGGGATTTTCAAAAACTATTTAGTAGATGCAATGTCTAAATGTATACCACGGGTGAGAAGGTTAAATAAGGTAGGTGTGAGATGGATGAATAAAGAGATTAAGCATGCAATACAGAAAAAAAAGGCATTGTGGAGACAGCATAAGAGAAGTGGAAGTAACCAATTTCATGAGGTCTACAAAGACCAGGCAAGGAGGGTGACTTGGTTGGTGAGAGTAGCTAAAGAGAGGTATGAACAGCAGTTAGCTAATGAAGCCAAAAAGAATCCTAGGGAGTTCTTTCGATATGTGGCCAGCAAAAGAAAGAATGATTATGGAAGGATGACATTGATTGGAGGAAATGGTATAAAGACAGCTGTTGCAGAATGTGTTGTGGAGATACTTAATGAGCAATTCATAAAGATCTTTCAATCTTGTGAATGTGACTTCATGGAGAGATTGAGAGCAGTTGATGATGGGGAGGAGAGACTGACTGTAAGTGAGCAAGAGGTGTTTGGGGAGTTGAGTAAACTAGATGTAAATAAGGCTGTGGGACTTGATAATATATCACCACGTATTCTGAAGGAGTGTGCCAGAGAGTTGACACCTGCCTTGACATATTTTTTTAATACGAGTCTTGCACTTGGTCAAGTTCCTAAAGAGTGGAAGGAGGGCAAGATTGTGCCACTTCATAAAGGAGGTGATCGAACTCAAGCATCAAACTATAGGCCTATCTGTGTGTCAGGTGTTGTGGTTAAGTTGTTGGAGAAGCTTGTGAGAACTAGGATCCAGAGTTGGGTTGACAACAATGGTATAATCTTTGATGGACAGCATGGATTTGCTAAAGGGAGGTCATGTTTTAGTAATCTACTTACTTATTACAATAAAGTGACTGCTTCCTTGGACAGAGGAGAAGGATACACAGTAATATACTTGGATTTCGCAAAGGCTTTTGATAGAGTACCTCATGATAAGTTGACAGTCAAACTAGAGCAGATGGGGTTGGATATTAGATTAGTGCATTGGATTGGAGACTGGCTATCTGATAGGTATCAACAAGTTGTGTATGGGGGTGCAATATCCAGGAAAAGGAAAGTCACTAGTGGAGTGCCTCAGGGGTCTGTTTTAGGGCCATTACTATTTAACTTATATATTAATGATATTGGTGAAGATTTGGATGGAGATATTCAGTTGTTTGCAGATGATGCAAAGTTGGGACGAACCATAAAGAGTAGTGAAGATGTTGTGGCCTTGCAAGAAGACTTGAATAAATTGAGTGATTGGGTACGGAAATGGGGATGTGAGTTCAATGTTGCAAAATGTAGGATTTTAAAATTTGGAAAACAAAGATGGGATGCAGAATTTATGCTTGGTGAGAATATATTGTTGGAAGTAGAGGAAATAAGAGATCTGGGGGTGATAGTGGATAAGGATCTAAAATTTAGGGGACACATCGCCAAAATTGTGAAGACAACACAAAGACTTCTGGGAATGATGCGGAGGACACTGACATGTAGAAGTAGGGAGATACTTGTTCCAATGTATAAGGCTTTGATTAGGCCACACTTGGACTATTGTGCCCAGATTTGGTCACCGGGTTTTCAGAAGGATGAAGAGATGTTGGAAAGGGTCCAAAGGCGACTGACTAAGGTAGTTTCTGACCTCTGGAATGTTGAGTATGAGGAAAGATTGAAAAGATGTAATTTGCAGAGTCTCGTGGAGAGAAGGAAGAGGGGTGATATGATAGAGACCTACAAGTTGGTAAGGGGTTGTTATAGGATCAATGGTAGAGAAGTTCTACAGAGAATAGTGGGAGATCAGGGGAGAACCAGAGGTCATCCCTGGAAACTGTATAAGGAGGGTGTGAGAGGCAGGTTTTTTTCGTGCAGAGTTGTGAGTGATTGGAATGCCTTGCCTGAGAGCGTGGTGTCTGCAAGTAGTTTGAATGTGTTTAAGACACGGTATGATGAGATGTGTGTGTAAGATAAAAGGACCTCCTAGATGAGTCTTTGACTCCATGAGGTCTTGTTTAATAATAATAATAATAATAACAAAATTATGAAGGCAACCAGATATTCTGTTTAATTGACAGAGAAATATCCGAATGAGAAATGATAATAATAAACTTGAGACAGGCCATTATAATAGATTTAGAAACTAGTTCGAGCTAGTATCATGGATGAAAGAATTCAAAAGAAGAAAGATCCATAGTGAATGGGAACTGCTTGAGAAACATTTGTTAATAGCAATAGTATCTCGTTTACCTTGAGTGAAAAACAGATTTGGAGTAAAATGAATCAAGCAAAACATCATCCAGACATATCTGAATAGAGTTTTGGTTGTTAAATAAAAGCAATATGCATAATGATATTACTTAAGGATAATACAGTTTACTCTATTACAATTAGAATAACTTTTAATTAATATTTTGAGTATTTCATCAAACTGCCATCATCAGAAAATGATGAACAAATTGATATGTGTATGCAGAGGCACTACATTAGATGAGTATGGCTGAAGCAGAACAACGAAGGCAAGTCTAAAGTCCTAAACATTATGAAAGATTTTTTTCTAGAATTTGCCTTAGCTTTAAGGTACTACACAAACTTAAACTAATTTGGTTGTATGAAATTACACTCAAATCTGGGAATCACTCATCCATAGAACTTCAGCCCAACAGCCAGGAACACACCCATCCCAGCCCACTAGGTGACACTGTTTATGACTTTAGACTTACCTTTATGATAAAATTATTATATGGAGTAATGGAATAACACTTGCATTAGGAAAATATTTATTATTCGTAGAATTTTTGGTTAGGTTTCCTGACCATTGTCAGTACAGATGAAAAGAGATCACAATTCTTAGAACAAAACTTAAAATTGACAACATATGCCATCAACTGCAGGAGGTGAACTCCATCCACAAAATATCAGAATTCATTGAAATAAATTTAATTAAATAATTACAATATTAAGAAACACAAGAATGAGGAGTGTTACTTATATCTTTCAGAGAGGCTAGAAAAGAATTTAGTTTACGAACAGGGTATAAAGAAACTTGTAGTTCAATTTCTGGCAAAGAAGTCTTACAATAATATCCGAGAGCTCTTTTACATATGATAATGAAATTCTAGTAACTTCTTCTTGAGGAAGATTAGAACAAAGGCCATAATTAAATTATTTTATCAATTATTTTTTTAATATAATCATGAGATATCAAAGTAGTTCTGATTAAAAAAAAAAACAGTTCATTATTTAAAAGGGAGCTAATAGAACATAGGTTATGTGCATACTGAACTAAGGTAGACATAGCATAAGAACATTCAGAATGGGAAGACAATTGTTATTTTGCTTTTAAATGTAAATTTAATTCTTTGGTTTACTTAATCATTATTATTATTATTATCCCTAAACTCCCATGGAGTTAAAGACTCATCATGGGAAATCCTTGTCATACAAACAGCTCTTGATACTGCACCTTGAATACATTCAAATAATCTCTCTCAGGTAATGCATTCCAATCATCCACAACTCACACACACACACACACTCTCTCTCTCTCTCTCTCTCTCTCTGCAAAAACCTTTTCTCACTCCCTTGCTCACACCCTCCTTATACAGCTTTCAAGGATGATGACCTCTTGTTCTCCCCTGCCCCCATCTAACACCATTCTATGAAAAACCTCTGCAAGGTTAATCCTATAACAACCCCTTACCAGCTTGTATTTCTATCATATTACCCCCTCTTAGCCACTGGATTCTGTAAATTGCATGTTCTCAACCTTTCTTTATACTCAACATGTCAGAAACAAGAAACTACCTTAATCAATCACCTCTGGACCTATTCCCATATCTCTTCGTTCTTTTGATAGCCAGGTGACAAAATCTGTGCATAGCAGTCCATATGTAGCCTAATCAATGCCTTATACAATGGAACCAGAATCTCCTTACTTCTATAAATCAGTATCCTCCACATCTTTGCCAGAATTTGGTGGTAGTGGTGGGCAGTAAGGAGATTCTGGTTCCATTGTATAAGGTTCCATTGGTGGATGCAGTAGATGCTGTTGATGCAGATGATGGGTAGTTTTAGTAATCTGCTTTCTTATTACAATAAGGAGACAGCTGCATTTATCGAGGGAGATACATGGTGGTACATTTAGATTTTGCAAAGGCTTTTGATAGATTACGACATGATAACTTGATATTCAAACTATCAACTATTAAATTTTGGCAGTCTGATGACCAGCCAATCACCAGATGTCTTATTTCCTCCACCTCCAACAATATATCCCCACTGAGAGTTCTACATCCCATCTTTGTTTCCCAAATTTTAAAGCCTTATGTCACATAACATTGAATTGATATCTCCGCTCCTATTCACTTGGTCTATCCAAGTCTTCTTGTGAGGCCACAACATCTCCTCTACTCCTCATACATAGTTCTTCCCAACTTTGCATCATCTGCAAACAACTGAATATCCCCATCTAAATCTTTCATAATATCATTAACATGCAGGTTAAACAGCAGTGGACACAATAAACCTCTAGTATATTGTTCCTTCATTCTCAACTTGCTGATGCCTATCAGATAGCTAATCTCCAATCCAATGCACTAGTCTAATATCCAACCCAATCTGCCTCTAGTTTGAATATCAACTTATCATGTGGTAATCTATCAAAAGCCTTTGCAAAATCTAAATATACCACCATGTATCTCCCTTGTCAAATGCAGCTGTCTCCTTATTGTAATAAGAAAGTATATTACTAAAACTATAGCAAACCTCAACTACCCATCATCTCCACCAACAGCATCTATTGCATCCACCAATGCCATCTACTGCCCACCACCACTAGTATTTTTTGTCTGTAAATTGCATGTGTTCTCAAGGCCATTTTGTCTATATGCGAGATGAAAAACCCAAGTTTCCAGGAGAATAATCCCTGCTAACCTCCATATGAGATCCATATCAAGATTTCGCTCATCACAACGAGAATCAAACTTAAGACTTTTTTCAATCAAAGCTGGATTTATGCTGAATACCAACCTAGAGACATGAGTAGCATGATGAAGAGTGGGGAAAACAAAGGCATGTGAATGAGAATATAAAATTAAGAAGGATAGTTGGTGTGAAAGATGGCATGGTTTTGCAAGCTGATGTTGATTAAATGAATGAATGTCAATCATAGGTAGGTAGCTTGCAGAGAGAAAGAGAGAGAGAGGTGCATTGAAAGAAGTGGAACGTACAAGCAGTGAGTTAAGAAGTGTGAAAAAAGAAATTAGGAAACCTTGGTCAGCAGAGCAAAATTTATTTGTTCTGATAATAATGCCCTCATTACTGTACTTGACTACATTCACACCGTCTTGGTTAATGGCTGCAATCTCCCACAAACAAAAAAAAATATATTAAAAGCCCATAAACCATCCCTCAGGCACCTAGACAATCAGCCTAATGGCCAAAAAACATCCAGCCTAGCCCATATGGCACTATTTCAGATTTTGGTGTACCTGTGCTCTAGGTCTCACCCAGTGTAGTGTATGAGTGCATGTTTTGTGTACATTGTTCCCTGATGATTGCAACTTGACTTTGCTGAAATATTGCAAGTATTAATTAAAGTTATTTTAATTAGTATATCTTCTACTTTTTAATATCCTTATTAAAAATGTCATTATGACTAATCACTGTATAATCCTGACCAGACTTACTTAGTGTTTCATAGTATGATGGAAAGTGAAACCAAACCTTATATTAAAATTGCAGATATTATTCTCAGTTCTTTTTTGCTTTTATTTTATGCAGATGATATTCCTGAATTAACCCATTTTGAATGAAAATCTGAAATGAAAATATGTAGAAACACAGCACACATAAACTGATTTTTCAATGGAGAATTTACAGTTAAGTAAAACATTTCAGCTATTAAAGTATTATTTTTTAGTGAAAGTGGTAAATTAAATATGGAAATAGACAACAGAATAAGCATTATGAGTCTTGTTTAAATTTATATGGCATAAGAGAAAAAATAAAACACTCAACTAGTAGAATAAAAAATAGCACATAAATTTTAACTTATTGATCTGAAATTTGGATTTGAAATAAAGCAGTTAATCGAAGACTAAAGATCACCAATATGAGAGTTCTAAGAACTCTTTTTTTATTTTATGCAGATGATCCTGAATAAACCCATTTTCAATGAAAGTCTGAAATGAAAATATGTAGAAACACAGGAAACATTAACTGCTTTTACAAGACAAAAAAATAAAACACTCAACTAGTAGAATAAAAAATAGTCGCATAAATTTTAACTTATTGATCTGAAACTTGGATTTAAAATAAAGCATTTAATTGAAGACTAAAGATTACTGACATGAGAGTTCTAAGAAAAATTTGGACATGACAAACTAGGGTGCCTTGACATCATGCCACTCTGGTGACTGAGTGGATGGCATATATATGTGTTCCAACATAGTTTGTAGGTATGAATACCACTGTGGGTGTGAATGTTTGTAACTGTGTTTATGGTTAATGAATTTCATCATCTAGTCTATGACCACCACCATCACACTTTAAAGTTGGTGGGCTAAAAACAGTTGTGTTTGGTTTCTAAAGTTGGTTTTCCCAATTATCTAACCCTTAACTTACCCACAATAATACCAATGTAGTATAGATTCACATCCTTTTGTGGAAGGGATTCATATAAAAAAAATCCTGATATGTAGGCACTAAAATGGAAGAACAAATATTACCAGAACAGGTATATTTATCTGGGGGCCAGGGGGGACTGAGGAACGCGGCAGTGGATTTGAGCAGCATTAAAAAATGTGTTTTTTTAAAAAGTGTATAGTGTGAATTCCTTTGTGACTTGTGCTCCATTTTTTTTCCTCAGTAACATAAGTGTTGTTTAGAGGTTCTGCTTTAGAGTTTCGTGTTACATATCGTGTTATTTTTGAGTTACCGAGAATGCGTGGTCACAGTCGGTAGTATTGGCAGCGGAAGAAAAGATAAATTATTCGCTATTTGGTATAATGAATATAGCGTTTATATATATATGTATATATACATTTAGCGTTTATATATATATATATATATAATACAGTGTTTATTTAGCCTTTATATATAATTACTTTAGTAGTTCCTTGGTAGTAAGGAACGATGGCAGATTCGGCTTCAGTCGCAAATGGCGTGTTGCCAAGTCCTCTGCCATTTAAGAACTTCATTATAAGTAATATAATAAAGGACTTTGTGGCATGCAGTACTTGTGGCATGTATGCATGCATCTCGTGAGTTGGATATGTGGCTGGCTGGTGAGAGAGGGGAGAGTGTTTGTGTGCGAAATGCAGGCAATAGGAGGAAATAAATAAAATAGATATATCAATAACTGACCTAGTTGCTCCAGGAACGTGAAATGAATATTGGAAGATGAGTAGCGTGATAGGAGAGAATGAAGAAAAAAATATGAATGAGAAAATAATAGTCGATAGTTTAGAAGGCGTGAGTGACTATGAAAGTTTCGGAGATGGTTTTGTTTGGAAGAGTGAATTTTGATTTAGAATGACTGACTTGCAGAGGGAGATAGATTGGCTGAAAGAGGAAGTGGAATGTCTTGTGAATGAGATGAGGAGAATGGAAGAGATAAATGCAAGGTGAATCAGAGTAGGAGAGAGGGAGAGTTTTGGGAAGGATAGGAGAGGACAGCATTTTGGGAATGATAGAAGAGGAGAGAATGGAAACAGCAGGAGAGAGGGAATGAGAATGCTAGAAGAGGAGAGAATGGAAACAGAAGAAGAGAGAGGTATGGGAATGGTAGAAGGGAGAATAGAAACAGTAGGAGAAAGGGAATGCTAGAAGAGGAGAGAATAGGAGCAGTAGAGGAGATGGAATGAGAGAGAGATGTATGGGAATGATAGAAGAGGAGAGAATGGGAATGGTAGACGATAGGAAATGAGACATAGTTATGGGAATAACAAAAGAGGAAAGAATAGGATAAGTGGAAGAGAGGGAATGAGAGAGTTATGGGAGTGATGGAGGAGTAGAGAATGGAAACCAGAGAGAGGGAATGGTGAGAGGTGTAATGTATGGTGACTCGATGATCCATGGTGTGCAAGATAGGATGCATGAGGAGTGTTTGCCTGGAGGAACAATAGAGAATGTGGCTATGGCAATTAAGAGGGGTGAAAGGATGAATGAGATGATTGTGATGGTGGGCACAAATGACTTGAGAGGCAGTGTAAATCGGGCGGCGAGAGTTCTGAGATTCTTGCTTGAAGTTGTGCAAAAGAAAACGCAGAGAGGGAAGATTGTATGTGTGTTGCCCAGGTATGATAGTGATGAGCTGAGCAGAAGAGCAGCAATACTGAATCACATAATAGCCAGAATGTGTGAGAAGAGAGGGTTGGAATATGTGGATGCTTAGAGGGCGTTTGAAGAGAGAAGGGAGGTGCATACTAGAGACTGGGTGGATGGTAGAAGGGATGGGTGCTTTGGGGAAGGGGGACGATGTCAGGAAACATTGAGCCTGGGGGGGGGGGTCAAGAGGGGACAATGATAGGTATAGAAGCAGTGACATTTTTAATTTTTATGCTCTATACTAATGCCAGGAGTATCTGAAATAAAGGAAATGAATTGGTGCCGCTGATATCATCAACCTGGCCAAAGATTATTGGGATCTCTGAGACATGGTTGATGGAGGATGATATAATAACCGGAATTGAAGTGGCAGGGTACAGCATTTTTCGGCAGAATAGGAAAGTAAAATACAAAATTAATAACAGAAAAACTCATGTACAAAGATTATTTAATAGTATAATTTTCGCCTGTGTCACAGGCATCTTCAGTACATTAAGCTCAAATTAAACAATAACTGACAATTCCAAAAAGTGCCACCTAAGTAGCTGGTGTAAGATAACTAAAAAGGTCAATAACTTTCCTAAAAATAAAAAAATTAAAATTAAAAAAAATAAAAATAAAAAAATTAATACAATAAAAAGTTAGGAAAGATTAGCTGATTTAAAGTACTATCTCCTATAAAGGGGACAGACGTAAGCTGTCAGATCTGTTTAAGTTAGGAGAATGAAGTAGAGTTTCACATGTTTCTTTATAAAGGCATTCCATGAGAAACTGACTTTTGTGAAGAACTCTTGTCTTTCTCCAATGAACTCTGTGTCTTGTGAAGATGGCATGTTCTGCAAGTCCAGACTTTTCAGGTTTAAAGTATTCAATATAAGATCGGTGTTCTAGCTGAATAGAGGCAGATCTTCCCGTTTGTCTGAAATAAGATAATCCACAAGAGCACGGAATCTGGTAGACACCAGGATGATTAAGATGTGGAAGCTTGTACCTAGGAGAAGTGAGAAAGGTGGAGATTTTTCTAAACGGTCAAAAGGCAACAAAAATATTCAGTGGTTTTAAAACTTTTGCTATACGTTCACTGATGCCTTGTACATAAGGGATATTATTCCTTATCCCAAAAATCAGCCAACAGATTACGTTTTGAATGTGCACAAATTGTTTTTCATGCCAAGCCTCCTCATCCTAATCTTTCTTACTCTGAGTTTAAAGCATTGAAATCACTGAAGAATAACAATAATTTAATTATTACAAAAGCTGATAAGGGGAGGGCTGTAGTGATTCAAGATAGGAAGGAATATGAGAAAAAAATGTCTCTTTTACTTCACGACTATTCAACTTATACGCCTCTTACATCGGATCCTACCCGGAGTCAATTGAAGAGACTTAATTCTCTTATAGATAATGTATCTACATGGAATGAAGATCAAAATAAAAAACTTAAAACCTTCTTTGGTCGTCCACCTAGATTGTATGGTCTTCCAAAAGTTCACAAACTAGGCATTCCGTTAAAACCAGTCGTAGATTGTATAGGTTGCCCCACTTACAAAATCTCAAAATTTTTATCAAATTTACTCTCCTCTTTAACTTGAAGAACTGATACTTATATAAAAAATACTTTGAATTTCAGATGTTCATTTGGACGTTTCTGATATCATGATCAGTTTAGATGTTGTTTCTTTATTTACAAATGTGCCTCCTTCAGAAAGTATTGAATTACTACAACAGGAATTTCCTTCAGGCATTGTAAATATATTTGATTTTGTAATTAATTCTGGTTATTTTTCCTTTAAAAATAAGTTGTATCAACAAATTGAAGGAACAGCAATGGGTAATCCTCTTTCTCCTGCTGTCTCCAATTTCTTTATGGAACATTTTGAACAACGTATCTTTGACAACATTTCTCCCAGACCTAATCATTGGTTCAGATATGTCGATGACATTTTTGCTGTATGGAATGGCTCTTCAGATGAACTTCAACAATTTCTCAATAAGTTAAACGCATTTCATCCTAGGATCAAGTTTACCCTAGAAGTAGAATCAAATAAGCAGTTAGCCTTTTTAGTTCTTCTAATTCTTCGCCAACCAGATAGTAACCTACATTTCTCAGTTTATAGAAAGAAGACTCATACAGGCCATTATATCCATGCAGAATCTCATCACCATCCCAGTCAAAAGGCAGGAACTATTAAAACACTGATTCATCGGGCCCACTCCTTTTGTTCTTCAGACGATCTTTTTCAGAAAGAACTACAATATATAACTTCTTCCTTTCTATCTAATGGTTATAAGAATTGCTTCATTAAAAGAACTTTGAGCAGTTTTAATATGTCTTCCTCTTCAAACACAGAAGAAATAACGCACATTACTATCCCTTATGTACAAGGCATCAGTGAACGTATAGCAAAAGTTTTAAAACCACTGAATATTTTTGTTGCCTTTCGACCGTTTAGAAAAATCTCCACCTTTCTCGCTTCTCCTAAGGACAAGCTTCCACATCTTAATCATCCAGGTGTCTACCAGATTCCGTGCTCTTGTGGATTATCTTATTTCGGACAAACGGGAAGATCTGCCTCTATTCGGCTAGAAGAACACCAATCTTATATTGAATACTTTACACCTGAAAAGTCTGGACTTACATAACATGCCATCTTCACTAGACACAGAGTTCATTGGAGAAAGACAAGAGTTCTTCACAAAAGTCAGTTTCTCATAGAACGCCTTTATACAGAAACATAACTTAAACAGATCCGATGGCTTACGTCTATCCCCTTTATGGGAGATAGTACTTTACAAATCAGCTAATCTTTCCTAACTTTTTATTGTATTAATTTTTTTTATTTATTTATTTTTTTTTTTTAATTTTATTTTATTATTATTTTTTTTATTATTTATTTTTATTTTTTTATTTCGAGGAAAGTTACTGAAAGTTATTATCTTACACCAGCTACTTAGGTGGCGCTTTTTGGAATTGTCAGTTATTGTTTAATTTGAGCTTAATGTACTGAAGATGCCTGTGACACACAGGTGAAAATTATACTATTAAATAATCTTTGTACGTGAGTTTTTCCGTTATTAATTTTGTATCGAAGTGATGACTTATGTCTGCTTTGGAAGCATATGGTGTGAGGTAGAAGTAGCCAATTCTGGATATTTATTGCAGTGTTGCTATAAACCAGGGAGCACAGAGGGTGGGGACCAGGAGATGTTTAGGCAGTTGAGCTTGGTAAGTGCAAGAAGAATGATTTTATGGGAGATTTTAGCTGTAGCAATATAAACTGGGAAGAAGAAAATGCAAGTAGTAAGAAGGGGATAGAATTTCTGGAATTCTTGAGAGACAAATGTCTTCAGCAGCATGTAATAGAGGGAACAAGAGGTTCAAGAGTTTTGGATTTGGTCATAGCATCAGAAGAGCTGATAATAAGTGCGATGACATCTCTCCCACCAGCTGGAGAGAGTGACCATGTGGTTTTCACTTGGAAGATATGTTCCCTTTTCTTTGATACACCTGAACAGACATGCAGGTGTATCAAAAAAAGGGAACATATGTGGAATTATAAGGCGGTTGATTATAGTAGTCTTAGGTATCAACTAGGGGCAGTTTCATGGAGGGCAGAATTGGAAGGCCAGGATATCATTAGTGCTTGAGAAATTGCGAAAGAATATTTGTTAACAGCAATAGTAAGCTGTATTCCACGGGTGAAGAAGTGGACACAATTTGGTGAAAAGTGGATGACAAACGATATCAAACAGGAACTGCAGTTGAAAAACAGATTATTGAAGATATACAAGGAGAGGGGTGGAGGACAGATACACGAAGAATATAAGACACAGGCCAAGAGAGTAACCAGAATGGTGAGGAAGGCAAAACTGGAATATGAGAAGAGATTGGTACTAAGATCCAAAGAAAATCCTAGGAGATTTTTTAGCTATGTGGCCAGTAGGCATAGAAACGATTGTGGAAGAATAACATTGCAGGATAAAAATGGGAATAGAGTGACTGATACAGAGGACATAGTGGAATTGTTCAATGAGCACTTTATTGGAGTATTTCATCCTTGAGGAGTTTTTAATACTAGAGGATAGGGCAGGATCAGGGTTTAGAGGTGCAAGAGCAGAGTGTGTTCCAAATACTGAGGATACCAATAAAGCTGTTGGACTGGATAGTATTTCACCACGGGTTTTGAGAGAATGTGCTAAAGAACTAACAGCTCCGTTGACCTGGCTTTTCAATAAAAGTCTGGCTGAAGGAAAGGTACCCAGGGAATGGAAGGAATGTAAGATAGTGCCGCTGCACTATCTTACAGCACTATCTTATATGTAGCAGACTGGAAGTGTCTAATTATAGGCTTGTTTGTGTGTCATCAGTAGTTGTTAAGGTCTTGGAGAAATTAGTGAGGGACTATATACAGCGTTGGGTAAATGAGGGTAATGTTATCTGTGAGAATCAACATGGATTTGTTAAGGGGTGCTCTTGCTTTAGTAATATGATTGTCTTTTATAATAAAGTGACAAGAGCAGTTGATGAGGGAAAGGCATACACTGCCATTTTTTGGGATTTTGCAAAGCATTTGATAGGGTGCCACATGATAAGCTGATTTTAAGTTGCAGCACATGGGTTTAAATGTCAGGTTTGTCAAATGAATTCAGGATTGGCTGACTGATAGGTGTAGAGTGTTGTGTGTATGATGGTGCAATATCAAGGAAGCAGAAGGTTACAAGTGGGGTTCCACAGGGCTCAGTACTGGGACCTGTATTGTTCAATCTTTATATCAATGATATTGTCAATGGATTGCAAGGGGACATTCAGTTGTTTGCGAATATGTGACGTTGGGAAGGGTTATCAGTAATAGTGTAGATGTGGCAACCCTGCAAGAGGATTTGAATAAACTAGAGAGATGGGCAAATAAATGGGGTTGTTGGTTCAATGTAGCAAAATGTCAAGTCTTGAGGTTTGGGATCCATCGATGGGAGGATGCATACTAAATTGGAGGAGGTAGGGGAGACAATAGATCTTTCACTAATGAAGTGAAAAAATTTGGCTTTTCAATGAAAGGATGGCTACTGGAAAGGTGCCCATGGAATGGAAGGAAGGTAAGATAGTGCCATAGCATAAGGGCAGTAGCAGACTGAAAGTGTCTAATTATAGACCAGTTTGTGTGTCATCAGTAGTTGTTAAGATCTTGGAGAAAGTAGTGAGGGACCGTGTACAGCATTGGGCAGATGAGGGTAATGTTATCTGTGAGAATCAACATGGATTTGTGAAAGGACGCTCTTGTTTTAGCAATATGCTAGCCTTTTATAATAAAGTTACAAGAACATTAGATGAGGGAAAGGCATATACTGCAATTTTCTTAGACTTGGCGAAGGCATTTGACAGGGTGCCACATGATAAGCTGATATTTAAGTTGCAGCACATAGGTCTGGATGTCAGATTGGTCAACTGGATTCAGGATTGGCTGTCTGATAGGTATCAGAGAGTTGTGTATGGTGGAGCAGTTTCCAGGAGGCAGAGGGTTACAAGTGGGGTCCCACAGGGCTCAGTACTAGGACCTATATTGTTTAACCTTTATATCAATGACATAGCCAGTGGATTGCAGGGGGATATTCAGTTGTTTGCAGATGATGCGAAGCTGGGAAGGATTATTAGTAATAGTGCAGATGTGGTAGCCCTGCAAGAGGATTTAAATAAGCTAGATAGATGGGCAAATGAACGGGAGTGTCAGTTTAATGCAGCAAAATGTAAGGTCTTGAGGTTTGGGAAACATCGATGGCATGCTGCATACTCTATGGGAGGAGTTATACTGGAGGAAGTAGGGGAGACAAGAGATCTGGGGTTGATGATTGATAGAAACCTGAAGTTTAGGGGACATATTGCAAAGGTGGTGAAGGTAACACAGAGGATTGCTGCTATTATGAGAAGGACACTGACCTGCAGAGATAAGAGGGTTATCATTCCGTTGTATAAGTCTCTGATCAGACCACACTTGGACTATTGTTCTCAGATTTGGTCCCCAGGATTTGAAGAGGATAAATTAACTGTGGAAAGGATACAAAGACGGATGACAAAGATGGGTTCAGGACTGTACAGGGATAGTTATGAGGATCGGCTGAGAGAATGTGGACTGCAGAGTTTGGTGGATAGAAGAAGGAGAGGTGATATGATTGAGACTTTTAAACTGTTGAGAGGTGGTTACAGGGTTGACACTGGGGAGTTCTTTTGCTTGGTTGATCAGCGGGAAGGAGTGATGACAAGAGGCCATCCCTGGAAGTTACGAAAGGAAACTGTGAGCAAGAGGGTAAGGAGTGGTTTCTTTGTGTGGAGGGTGGTTGAGCCGTGGAATGCATTGCCTGATGGAGTGGTGGGAGCGAGAACGGTCAGTGAGTTTAAAGAGTGGTATGATAGACTTTGTGTTTCTCAGGGGGGGACCTCCCTCGATGAGTCTTTTGACTCCTTGGAGGCCTGAATAATAATAATAATAATAATAATAATATGAGTAATGAGGATCGACTGAGGGAATGTGGACTGCAGAGTTTGGTGGATAGAAGAAGGAGAGGTGATATGATCAAGACTTTTTAACTGTTGAGAGGCAGTTACAGGGTAGACATTGGAGAGTTCTTTCACTTGGTGGAACGGCAGGAAGGAGCAATGACAAGGGCCATCCCCGGAAGTTACGGAAGGAGGCTGTGCACAAGAGGGTGAGGAGTGATTTCTTTGCATGGAGGGTGGTTGAACCTTGGAATGCATTGCCTGAGGGAGTGGTTGGAGTAGAGGGGATGGTTAATAGGTTCAAGGAGTGGTATGATAGACTTTGTATTTCTTAAAAGCAACCTCCCACAATGAGTCTTTTGACTCCATGGAGGCCTGGATAATAATAATAATAATAATAATAATAATCTAAGAAAATAAGAAATGATAGAACAACCAAATTGAAAAATTTGACAAATCAGAAACATAACAATTAACAGTTTAATTTAGAAGAAAATAATTATGTAGTTCTGTATTGTATTCAGTATATATACGCACACACATATACACTGATGGTATGAATCGAGAAATGATGATGTTATATATATTTAAAACTATGTTGTGTTAGCAAACAGATGGATGTAACATAATGCCTCCAATGAACAGCAGATTCTCATGGTGAGCATTAGATGAGTGGTAAGATTCATGTGTTTTGCAGTCAAATCAACTTATGCCACTAAAATTCTTTTGACTTTGGGATTTGGGGACAGAAGAAATAGCTGATATTTATTGTATGCACCAAGGGTTGCATACAATATAAAATACAATATAACAACATGAAAGCATACATATGCTTCATCCTTCAAATACTACATGTATATTTCAGTCCTCAAACCACACCAATATTCCCATTTAAGTATAAATTAAAGATGCCTATAAAATATATTCTTGGTTTAATTATATGAATTCTAAATTACTTCAACCTTGGTATCCTTTTTGGGTCTAGCTCCCACTCACAAGATCTCAAATAAGGTCGAAACTGGTCTAGATAGTAGCTCTTCCATAATGCATAGCATTATACATGTCCGTAAGGATATGTGTATTGCATTATGGGATACTAAGGCAAATGATGTGAAGTCATTACCCCCTATACATAAGAAGCTCAGTCATATCACGTGCATACAATGCTTACACTTGGATAAA
The DNA here is from genome assembly GCF_054136105.1 of Typopeltis vanoorti. NCBI lineage: Eukaryota > Metazoa > Arthropoda > Arachnida > Uropygi > Thelyphonidae > Typopeltis > Typopeltis vanoorti. The sequence goes on along the minus strand of NC_143567.1, from coordinate 20,255,766 downwards.
GGATTAAACCAAGAATATAATTTAAGTGAAAAAACTTCGCTTTTCAATGAAAGTCTTGGCTACTGGAAAGGTGTCCATGGAATGGAAGGAAGGTAAGATAGTGCTATTGCATAAGGGCGGTAGTAGACTGGAAGTGTCTAATTATAGACTAGTTTGTGTGTCATCAGTAGTTAGTACAATCTTGGAGAAAGTAGTGAAGGACCGTATACAGCATTAGGCAGATGAGGGTAATGTTATCTGTGAGAGTCAACATGGATTTGTGAAGGGGCACTCTTGTTTTAGCAATATGCTAGCCTTTTATGATAAAGTTACAAGAGCATTAGATGACGGAAAGGCATATACTGCCATTTTCTTAGACTTAGCAAAGGCATTTGACAGGGTGCCACATGATAAGCTGATATTTAAGTTGCAGCACATGGGTCTGGATGTCAGATTGGTCAACTGGATTCAGGATTGGCTGTCCAATAGGTATCAGAGAGTTGTGTATGGTGGGGCAGTTTCAAGGAAGCAGAGGGTTACAAGTGGGGTCCTACAGGGCTCAGTGCTGGGACCTATATTGTTTAACCTTTATATTAATGACGTCAGTGGACTGCAAGGGGATATTCAGTTGTTTGCAGATGATGCGAAGCTGGGAAGGATTATTAGTAATAGTGCAGATGCAGCAGCCCTGCAAGAGGATTTGAATAAGCTAGATAGATGGGCAAATGAATGGGGCATGTGGGTTTAATGCAGCAAAATGTAAGGTCTTGAGGTTTGGGAAACATTGATGGGACACTGCATACTCTATGGGAGGAAGTAGGGGAGACAACAGATCTGGGATTGATGATTGATAGAAACCTGAAATTTAGGGAACATATTGCAAAGGTGGTGAAGGTAACACAGAAGATTGCTGCAATAATGAGAAGGACACTGACCTGCAGAGATAAAACAGTTATCATTCCGTTGTATAAGACCCTGATCAGACCACGCTTGGACTATTGCTCTAAGGAGAGATGATATGATTGAGACTTTTAAACTGTTGAGAGGTGGTTACAGGGTTGACTGGGGAGTTCTTTCACTTGGTTGAACAGCAGGAAAGAGTGATGACAAGAGGCCATCCCTGGAAGTTACAAAAGGAAACTGTGAGCAAGAGGGTGAGGAGTGGTTTCTTTGCATGGAGGGTGGTTGAACCTTGGAATGGAGTGGTGAATGCGAGAATGGTCAATGAGTTCAAGGAGTGGTATGATAGACTTTGTGTTTCTTGGGGGGGGGGGATCCCCTCGATGAGTCTTGGTAGACTTTGTGTTTCTTAGGAAGGCCCTCCCACGATGAGTCTTTTGACTCCATGGAGGCCTGAATAATAATAATAATAATAAAACTTTCAACATTCCTATTTAAGCATGGCTTGTAAAATGTTTTTTTTTACTGAAATACATAAAATGGGATGTTATTAGATGGTTATGTCAGCATTTTATTATATATATTTAATCAGATCTTCTATAAGGTCTGCACTAGGGTGACTCGTAAATGCCGGCGAGTGTATTCCCGTAAGCTCTCTGGTCAAATTTTGTACAAAACTTTCATAGTTTCTACATTCGGCTTTTAAATAATGCTTGATTTAATGTCCACTTGATTTATATGGAATATTTATATATAATTGAAGCCTTTTGGCTCTTTATTTTGGTATATTTAATCTTGTCAGTAGATTTGCACTTCTTCCTAGGTAATTCTTTTTTGCGTAAGATATTTCTAAAAAAACATTTGTCTAATTTTGACAATAAATATCAATTTACATGTTACCATAACTTCAAATATAATGAACCTTCTGTCCCCTTTTTTTGTGTGTGCATGTCTAGGGTGATAAAGGAGAAAAAGGTGTTCCTGGTCCCATGGGCTTACCCGTAAGTGTTTATTAACATAGTGTAATATTTCTGATAAAATCTCTGAAATTTACAATTCTGTTAATTTGTGGACTAAAATCTATGAACACTTTTAATCTCTAATAAATTTGTTGATGATTAAAAATACTTCTTCTCTACTACCGGTCATTACAGGTGGCTTGTTTAGTCATTACAGATTAACATGGAACAGTAACTAAAAATATTAGGCATATTTTGCAGTAGTGTTTTTGTTTTATCAGCATTTATGGTTATACACGCTTCTTTAGTTATTTATAAAAAATTAAAAATAAAAAAATTAACGACTATTGTTTAACATAGCACAAATGTTCTTAGCTACCAAAGGCACTGTTCAGTGAATATAATATGAGAGATTTTGTTCAATGCATTGTATATGTGTGAGATGTATTGAAAGAATTAAGATTGAAAGATTTCTAAAAGGAGAGTAAGACTGATGAGTGAGTATGTTCTGAAGTGATGTAAAAGATAAAGTGAACATTATTTATATGGTGATATTAGAAAGAGCAATATATAATCAATTTTTACATTGTAAATCAGAAATATGTGTAAGTAAAAGGTGCACACAAGTTCCATTGTTGTTCACTATCTATATGGATCATATTATAAAAGAAAGTGCCATTTAAGACTGATGTAACAATATTAATCTCAGGTCTTTACCTTATGAAAATGATAGTATTGTTATTATTATTAATATCAGACCTCTGTGGAGTCAAATCAAAAGACTCATGAGGAGAGATCCATGGACTCATGCAAGATCACAGAAACCATGCCACAAATCCATTCACTGCATTAATCACACTCTCAGGTAATGTATTCCACTTACCAACCACTCTCAATACCAAGAACCTGCTCCTCACACTCTTCCTTTTCTATAATTATTATTATAGAAAAGTCGATGAGTCACCTGCAATGACTCAATGAGCAAGAGCACTCACTCTACAACTCTCAGCCTCCACCACTCAACTTCACCAACCAACTACTACAAACCGAACTACAATGATAGAAACTTATAAATAAAGTTATTAAAGGGAGTTCTATAAGATTGAAGCTAATGAAATTTTTCAATACATGATGAATAGAGAGAGAAAACTAGGGGTCACCTCCAATGACTCATTGAGGGAGGGCACTCACTCTACAAATCTCAGCCTCCACCACTCAATTCACCAACCAACTACAATCATCATCTACACCAAGCATGTCAAACTCAAAGGCTAACACGGGCCAAATAAACGAGGTTTAAGTTTATGTGGGCTGCAAAAAACAAAAACTTCGATTTTCATAAAAACGCAGGTTTATTTTGAAAAGTGCAGTATAAAAAAAAAGAACAAGAACAACAATAAAATTGTTTTCTCCCTGACACTTGGCATCTCTTCTCTGCTACTATCTTTCCTACTTCGGAGGAAATCTTGTTCTCAGTGATTACTTTCAAAACTGATCCAAGGTGAATGTCAGTAATTCTGGATCTGACAGGAGACTTATTTCCCTTCATAATTGTAGATAACTGCTCACACCAATAAGTACTTCCAAACATGGATATAATTTCATATGTGAATCTTTGAGTATTTTTAAACCTGGCAGGTAAATATTTGTAAAATCCAGGCATGCCAACTTCACTGAATTTTGCCTTCAGATCTGAATCGCACTGGATCTCAATTACCTCCATTTGCATTTTATTAGGTACTGATTCAATATTTATTGAAAAAATCGAAGAAAACAAAGAAAACTTGTCTTTCAAAAATTTAAAATCTGCAAACCTTGTTTCAAATTCAGTTCTAAGGCTTACAATTTTTTCTGCATATTTTTGATATGATGCAGTTTCACTTAAACTTGATTTGTTCATGTTGCATGTCGGAAAGTGCGTTAAATCTTCATTTTTCATCTGCTTTTCCCAAAGAACTAGTTTACATTTGAATGCCATAACTTGGTCACACATATTCGTAATGATCTGATCTTTTCCTTGCAGTTTTAAATTTAAATTATATAAGTGTTTTGTTATATCAACCATGAAGGATAAATCTTGCAACCACACTGTGTCAAAAAACAGGCTTGTGTCTTGATTTTTAGTTATTAAGTACTGACATATTTCTTCTTTCAAGTCCCAGAATTGTTTAAGAATCTTGGAGCAGGATAGCCAACGTACCTTGGTATAGTAGGACAAACCAGAATATTCGCTGTCTAATTCATTTAAGAAAGCAGAGAACTGTTGCTGATTTAAGCCTTGAGATTTTATGAAATTAATGATTTTTTTGATAGATGTCAACACATTTTCCATGTTTATTACTTTCGCACATAATACTTCTTGATGTATAATGCAATGCGTATGATGAATCTTGGATCCGTCATAAATTTCACTTTGTTTTTTTTTTTGCAGTAATGCCACGAAACCATTGTTTTTTTCCGGTCATAGAAGGAGCTCCATCTGTAGCTAAGAAGTTAATTTTGACAGAGGTAGATCGTATTTTTGCAGAAGTTCAAAAACACAATTAAATATATCTTGTCCTGTACTAGTGTTATGTATTGGTACTAGTTCCAATAATTCACAAAAATGTTGAAATCCGTGTCGCAAGCACGAAGAAACACAGCTAATTGAGCTACGCCCCCAGTGTCCGTACTCTCGTCACAGGCAATGGAAAAAGCTTCGAAACTAGATGATTTTGCTTTGATCTGAACACTTAAATTGTCGCTAAATCAGTGATTCTTTCCACAACTGTATTTCGAGACATAGAGATTGTTTGAAAAGCCTTCATATTTTCAGGACAAATAATTTCTGCAGCTTTAATTTGACATTCCTTAATGAAATCACCTTCAATAAAAGGTTTCGAGTGTTTAGCTATCAACTCCGACAAGACGTAGCTTGCATGCACCACCGCTTCACTTTCTGGTGATACTTGAGTAAACATGAACTGTTGTTTTTTCAGTTCTGACTTGAGCTCTTTCAACTTTTCTTGTCTCATTAATCCTCGTAATTATCATATTGTTCATAGTGACGATTAATGTTGTATACCTTTGGTACACTGATAATATTATTACATGTTAAGCAGATTATTTTATTTTTTATTTCACAGCAAATATACCCCAATTCCCACTTTTCTTTGAAATTTCGATGTTCGTCAGCAATTTTTCGTTTATTACTATCACTTGGTTTCGATAGAGACATGCTGAATACAAAGAACTGATAAAAATTAATAATCATTAACATAAAATAATAGAATATTTTAATAAAAACTGATATTTTTTCTTGAACATTAACTTATCAGACATTAAATAACTCACAAATTAATAAGTGTAACGTAAATAAACTTATTTTTCTTGTTCACTGAAAGCGAAATATTTCCTGTTACGCACACCAAACAAGTCAGTTCAAACAAGACTGATGACTAGACGTGGACATGGAACTGGCACGTGATAATAGGTATATAATCGGCTGGTAGAAATAGTGGGGGAAATGGTTCGCCTGCGAGTAAAGGAAATGCATGCAATACGGCTATATGTAGTAATCACTGTCATTGGCAAACGTTTGGCTGGGCCGCAAAAATATTCGGGCTGCGAGTTTGACACCCATGATCTACACCAACGCCCACTACCACCACTGGCATTCACAAACATCCATGCCCATGATTGGTTTTAAACCAAAGCCTTTTGACAGGAGAGTGGATATGCTAACCACTTGGCCAACCAAGCCAGCTAGTTGGATTTGTGAAAGGTTTAAGCAATCTATTTTCATTTTATGATTGGGGAATGAATGTTTTGTATGAGAGAGATTCGATTCATATAGGATGACATTCTTTGACTTTGCAAAGGCATTATTATTATTAGTAGTAGTAGTAGTAGTAGAAGGATATCTCAATGGAGTCAGAACACTAATTGCAGGAGACCCCACACTAACCTTCATACACACAATACTTATCATATCTCTCCTTAAACTTGTTCACTATCAGAACACTCATAACCACTTCTGGCAAATCCATTCACTCATTCACCACTCTCCAAGCAAAATATTTAATGTGCATACCCTTATTAACCATTTTCTTACTCAACTGACTCCTAATTCTCTCTCTCTCTATTCATCATGTATTGAAAATTTTCATTAGCTTCAATCTTACAGAACCCCTTTAATAATTTTATTTATAAGTTTCTATCATGTCCCCCTCTTTTCTGCTTATCAACTAAATTTTGCAACACACAAGATCAACCTATCCTAATAAGGAGCATTCCACAGACCTGTCAATTGTCTCTGAATCCTCTCCACCACCTCTTGATCCCCGAGAAACCTTGATGACCAATTCTGTGTGCAGTAGTCATGATGTGGCTGAATAATAGCCTTATAGAGAGGGATGATAACTTCCCATCTTCATTTTTAGTGTGTTTATCAAAACCCAATTCTCTCAAAACCCATGGCAAAATTCCATCCAGTCCCACAGCTTTATTGACATCCAGAGTACTCAGTATTTGAAACACACACTCTTCTCTTCTACCTCGAACCTGCCCTCCACTTTACTAGTATTAAAACCTACTTCTCCAGGATGAAATACTCCAATAAAGTGTTCATTGAACAACCCCACTATGTCCTCTGCATCAGTCACTCTATTTCCATTTTTATCCCACAATGTCATTCTTCCGCAATCGTTTCTCCTCCTACTGGCCACATAGCTAAAAAATCCCTAGGATTTTCTTTGGATCTTAAGCCAATCTCTTCTCATGTTACAATTTTGTTTTCCTTACCATACTAGTCACTCTCCTGGCCTGAGGCTTATATTCTTCATGCATCTGCTCTCCACCCCCTTTCCTTATATCTCTTCTGTAACTTCTTTTTCACCTGCAGTTCCTGTTTGATATTGTTTGTCATCTGCTTTACACCAAATTGTGTCCTCTTCTTCACTCGTGGAATACAACTTACTATTGCTGCTAACAAATATTTCTTCACAAAAAACTTACCGAGCACTAATGATATTTTGCCCTTCCAATTCCTGCCGCCATGGAACTGCCCCAAGTTGATATCTAAGACTATTATAGTTGCCCACCTGATAATTCCACATATATTCCCTTCCCTTTGATACTCCTGCATGTCTATTCATCTTCCAAGTCAAAACCACATGGTCATTCTCTCCAAATGGGGAAAGAGCTTCCTTCTCAGTTATGATGCTATGACCAAATCCAAAGCCTCCAGTCCGAGAGGACACAAGTCATCACTTATCATAAGCAGTACTCCACCACCGCGTTTTCCCCTCCTATCCTTTTGAAAAATGCTGTTTCTATATTTCTGTTCCTGTTATTATATCATCTTTCATGAACCACATCTCAGATATCACAATAATCTTTGGACAGGCTGATGCTATCAGCACCACCAATTCATCTCCTTTATTCCAGATACTCCTGGCATTAGTATAAAGAATATAAATATCACTGTTTCTGTACCTATCATTAACCCTCCTGACTCCAATGAACTCAGTCTTACCTGATGTATTCCTCCTTCTCTCAGGGGGAAATATATTCTGGCTATCATGCTATTCTTTATTAATCCTCTTCTACTCAACTCATCATTATCATACCTTGGCAACACACACACACATACCCTCCCCTCTCTGAGTTTTCTTCTGTACACCCTCAAGTATGATTCTCAGATCTCTCACCACCCAATTTACACTACCTGTCAAGTTATTCGTACCCACCATCACAATCATATCATCCACCCTTTCACCCCACATAATTGCCATAGCCACACTTTCTATCATTTCTCCAGGCAAACACTCCTCTGGTATCCTATCTTGTACACCACAGATCATCAAGTCTCCATATATCACACCTCTTACCACTCTGTTCCTTGCTTGCTCACCTGCATGCATCACTATCTCTCTCTCTCTCTCTCTCTCTCTCTCTCTCTCTCTCTCTCTCTCTCTCTCCTCTAACTTTCTCTCTGTGTTTTCCCTACTTACCTACTGTACTGGCATCTTTCTATCCCTGGTTCCAGCACTCTCTCGCATTCTTCTCATTCCTTCTCTTCTATGGTTTCTATTCTCTCCTCTTCTATCATTTCCATGTCTCTCTCATTCCTTCTCTCCTACTGTTTTTATTCTCTCCTTTTCTATCATTCATCTTTTCCATTTGCTTAATCTCATTTTTCAGACTTCTCAACTCATTCCTGAGACATTCCACACTCTTTCAGTTAATCTAGCTCTTTCTCTGCAAGCTACCCAATTTTTCTCGCCATTCATTCTCCCATTTAAGACTATCTCTGAAAACTTCACCATTATTCAACCTTTCCACACTTCCCACTCTTATTTTTTTCATTTACATTTTGCTCGTTATTCTCACCCTCTATCATACTACTTGTCTCTCTAGGTCAATATTCTCTCACCTCTGATGGAATGCTGCCAAGGTCGATTATGGTAATCTCTAATTCATGAAGTTCTTCCCATTTCTTCTATTTTCCACATATATGTACTTCCCCATTTCTCACCTGCCACATACCCAACTGTCGGAATGCATACATACCACAAGAACAAGTAGGGGAACACAGAGAGAAAGTGTTAGAGGAGAGAGAGTGAGGGATGCTGGTGAGCAATCAAGGAACAAAGTGATAAGAAGTGTGATGTATAGCATACTAAAGGATTTTGTGGGCTATGTAAAATGTAGTCCTTAAATGGGAGAGGACTTGGTGACATGCCATTCGTAATTTGAGCTGCAGCTGCCACCATCATTCAAATTGTGTCGAGTACTAGAAACTACTACAACTATACTAAATAACGAAAATATACTAAATAACGAAAACTTATCTGTCTATATACAGGGTGTTCGGGATAAATTTGACAGTTTCGTAAGGAAAAAGAAAATCTTCTTTGTATCTATTAAATTTAATGAATTGACAAAAAAACATTACAGGCAGAGTTAATTACAATACTATCAACAAGATTTACTCAAAATAACCACCATTAGCATCGATCACAGCTTCAATTCTGCTTCGGAACCTCGAACAAGCTGATGCTACAGTCTCCCTGGGAAGGGCCGCAAAAACTGTTTTAATTTTATCCATTAACTGGGCTTTTGTATTACTGGAAGTGCGATTGGTGTCTTTTTCAACTGCGCCCCATACAAAATAATCCATGGGGTTAAGGTCTGGGGAGTTTGGAGGCCAAACATTTGGACTGGTGAGGTCGTAGAAATTTTCAGACAACCATTTTTGACTTTTCCCAGAGGTGTGGCAAGGGGCCGAATCCTGCTGCCATACATACGGCCTACCATTGGCTACCCTTGTTATCCAGGGCTTGACTACAGTTAGCAACTCCACGAACAAAGCCCGAATTCCAATGCCAGGGTTCTTCAACACCTGTTCCTGCAGATTTGCGAGGAATTCTGCTGTACGAACGCAATCAGATCGTCTGCTAGGGATCTTTCTTCTTGCTACATCCTCGTAGTCACCATTGCAAGTCTCTAGTTCATGCCTGATTGTTTTTACTGTATTCAGGGAGCATTGGGCAGCAGTCGTAATATCCTTATTTTGATGGCGGGCACGAATCATCATGATACAAGTTATTCTCTTCCATGATTCAGGTGGGTTCCAGCTATCCATCCTTTCTGACATCTTGTATATGAATGAAGAAGGGTCCAAACTTTTAAATGAAGAGAAGTGTGTGTTAATACATGTAACTTACGGAAAAATATAATTAATTATAAATATGTCAAATTTATCCCGAACACCCTGTATATATATATACACGAGTATATATTACTTCCAAAATGTTTATTTTTTGTAGCACTGTTAAACCCTTGGTCACCCCCCCCCTCCGTGGCATGCTGCTTCAGGTAATTATCCCTTAGTAACTATATAAATTCCACTTCCATCCTGCTATGTCCCTTTCCTCCCTCCAGTCTATATCCCCATAGTTGAAGTCTTCCATAATAACTGATTGGCCCACACTTATTATGCTAATCTGCCAATGCATGGCATCCACATATTCCTGAAGATTTCCTTATCTAAAGGAGCATCCAACAATATTATGTCCTATTGACCTCTGTCTCACACCAGACACCCTTGAACAGACTATCTCCCCAAGACATAAAATTCTTTTCAATTCCTAATTTTGTTGGCTGAAGTTTTTCATATATCATCAATAATACCTTACTTCCTGTCCTTTTTCCCTATATTCACCACCATGAAAATATAATACACTTTACATTCTATTCTTGTAAGTATATCTCTTTCTAGCAACCAGGTCTCAGTAGCGCTCTACTAAGTAATGGGTCTTGACTTGGGAGGTGGCTAAAAGTGTGGAATTCACAATTAAGACAGGATACATGTGGAATTATTGGGCTGGTAAGTATGACAAGCTTAGGAGTTTGATTGGTTCAGTACCATGGCATGTAAAACTGCAAGGGCTGGATGTTGATATTGCATGGGAGGCGGTTAAGTGTTTGCAGGCTTCAATGACTGACTGTATAGAGTCCGAAGAATAAATGAAGTTGGGGTTAAATGGATGAATAACACCATTAAACTTGAGCTGCAAAAAAAAGAAACAACTATGGAGGGAATTTGAGGAGAAAGGTGACTTGCAGGCACATGAATGGTATAAAGCGCAGGCCAGAAGGATAACGAGTGTGGTAAGAAAAGCAAAAAAGGATTACGAAAGAACATTGGCCATGCAGGCTAAAGAGAATCCTAAACAGTTTTTTCAATATGTTGCAAGTAAAAGAAAAAATGTATATGGCAGAATGATTTTAAAGAATGCCGATGGTAGGGAGGTAACTGAATCAGTTGATATAGTTGAGTTACTGAGTGAGCACTTTGCAAGAATATATCATCCAGATGGTGACATTGCAGAAATGAATGAACCAATAGATTATACGGGAATTGTGGTGAATGAAGTGGAGGTGAGTAGTCTATTGCATAACCTCAATGTCAATACATCTGTGGGATTGGATGGTATACCAGCTCGTGTCATACGAGAAGCGGCTAAAGAATTGTCAGTACCCTTGACCATTTTGTTTAATTTGAGTCTCGGGTCTGGGTTAGTCCCGAGGGGTGGAAAGAGGGGAAATTAGTTCCACCGCATAAAGGAGGTTCCAAGACTGCTGTTGTAAATTACTGACTGATTAGCATATGAGGAATTGTTGTCAAGGTCTTGGAGAAATTAGTTAAGAAAAGAATACAGGATTGGATAGATGAAAATGGGATATTGTATGGGGGACAACATGGTTTTGTGAAGGGTAGATCATTCCTCAGTAACTTACTCACATTTTATAACACAGTGATGGCTGAACTGGATAAGGGTAATGGGTTTACAGTGATTCTACTGGACCTTCAAAAGGCCTTTGACAGGAGGATACCACATGGAACCCTAATCAGTAAACTGGAGCAGATGGGTATGGATATAGGGCTGGTGAGATGGATAGAAGGGTGGTTGATGGAGAGATACCAGAGAGTGGTTTATTCAGGAGTTGAGTCCAAAAGACGGCTTGTGACTAGTGGTGTGGTGCAGGTTCTGTTCTTGGACCACTACTTTTCAATTTGTTCATTAATGATATAGGAAAGGATCTGAGTCCGTGCGGTTAGCCTAGTGGCTATGCGCTTCACAATCATATGCCTGGGGAAGGAGTGTCCTACGTTCGATTCCCGTCGGTGATGTGAGGAGCTGAAGGATCTTCCTCAGACATAGCCAAGTTAGCCAGTCTTGAGCGTGGACAGCAGGGTTTTTCCTCAGTTTATTCTGGGGGTTTTCATCCCGCAATGCAGGCAAACTGGCCTTGAGAACTCAACACTACAGGCCATAGGATACACCGGGGCATAAGGTTGACCACCTTATCCTGTAAACGGAGTGAGGTCCGATGATCAATGGACCCTCGACACCGCAAGGTAAAAGAGGGTATAAGGAAGATGAGATGAGATGAGAAAGGATCTGAGAGGAAGTGTTCACTTGTTTCCTGATGATGCAAAGTTGGGTAGAGCAATTGTGGGTGCACAGGATGTCAAACTTTTACAGGATGATTTGGATAGTTTGGAGGACTGTGCTAGGGAAAAATGGATGTCAATTTAATGTGGCAAAGTATAAGGTTATGCAGTTTAGGGTGAAAAGAATAGCAGCAGTATATCACATTGGTGGAACCGTACTCCAGGAGATTGATGAGGCCAGGGATTTGGGAGTGTTAGTGGATAGGGAATTGAAGTTTATGGGGGACATTGCAAAAGTGGCTAAATCAGCTCATCAAATCACTTGGTTTTTTGAAAAATACTTTAACAAGCAGAGACAAACAAGTTATTGTTCATCTATATCGAGATGAACAATATCTATATTGTTCATCTCGATATAGATGAACAATATTGTTCATCTATATCGAGATGGGTCTTGATAAGACCCCATCTAGACTACTGTGCCCAGATATGGGTGCCAGGGTTTCTTCTTGATGGGGAGGAGGTGGAGAGGATCCAGGGACGAGTGAACAAGATGATGGCAGGTCTGTGGAATGAACCTTATGAGAACAGGTTGAAGATTTGTGGGTTGCAAAAATTGGTCGATAGGCGGAAAAGGGGTGATATGATTGAGACATTGAAATTACTGAAGGGTTTCCATAAGATTAATCCAGAAGATATTTTTGAGAATAGAACTGGTAGTGGTGGGAGGACTAGGGGCCATGTATCAAAGCTGGGCAAGAATGTGGTTAACAAGGGTGTTAGAGCTAGAGAGTGGTGAACGAGTGGAATAAGCTGCCAGAGTCAGTTGTGGGTGCTACGACTGTGAATGAGTTCAAGGCAAGGTATGATAGATACTGTGTGAATGTCGAATAGTTGTTCTTGACATCATATTAGGGTCTCCCTCGATGAGTCTGTCGACTCCTTGTAGTTGACCAGAATAATAATAATAATAATAATGCCTATAATTTTTGCTTATAAAAGCTGAGCTGACCAATGCTAAAAACTTCTTGTGTTTATTTCTGATACTTCTGACATTCCTATATATATATATGTATATATATATATACATACATACATACATACATACAGAAATCCCTCGATTAGTGCACCTAATGTGTTCTTTAAAACAGGCGCATTAATCTAAAACGCACTAATCGAGTATAATAACCTATGGAAAAGAGTATAATTCGTTCCTCGAATTTCTTTTTTTACCCTTGATTTTTTTTATAAAAGAATTAGGGTATGTCTCAGGGCCTAGTTGAAGGAAAACTATGAAGCTGAAAGACAAAACATATTTATTTATTTATATTCAAATATAAATATAATATTTATATTCAAAATATAAATCTATTATTCTGGCAGGCATTCTGTTTCTTTTTTTCATACAACTGCCTCTTCTGCAAATTTTTCTACTTCTCTCTTCACGAGGGCCAGTCTCTGAGCATTGCTATTTAAAAGTTTCGGTTATACGAAAAATATTTTAAAATTGTTTCTGTGAATTCTCTTTGGGCTTTTCAGTGATTAAATTTTCTTCATATCCTTCAGGATCTTCCTGCTGTGCAACTAAATTTAGCAGGTTGGAATCACTCAGTTTCTCATAATGAGATTTAATTAACTTTGATTCATTTGAAAAGTCTGTAAAATCATTTGCACAATGTGGAAGAATGTGCTTCCAAATGGATTGCATATTGCTAGCAGTAATTTCATTCGACTTTGCTACTTTATAACCAGGCTGAGATTTCTCTGATTTAGCCAGAAAAATCTTGGGGCATTGGCTTCCAAAAAAAAAGGCCAGTTTCATCGACATTAGATATTTGTTAGTCATAATAGCCCCCTTCTTATACAATTTTCTTCAAATCTCTGGATAATTTGCAGCTACCTCCTTATCGGCACTTGCAGCTTCACCTCTGATTAGAACATTATGTAGGCTATTTCTCAAACCACCCAGCACTAACGTGGAATTCATCTTTTCCATCCGCCTCTGTACCCTTTCCACAGTTAATTTATCCCCTTCAAATCCTGTGGACCAAATCTGAGAACAATAGTCTAAGTGTGGTCTGATCAGAGACTTATACAACGGAATGATAACTCTTTTATCTCTGTTAGTCAGTATCCATCTCATTATTGCAGCAATCCTCTGTGTTACTTTCACCACCTTTGCAATATGTCCCTTGAATTTCAGGTTTCTATCAATCATCAACCCCAGATCTCTTGTTTCCCCTACTTCCTCCAGTATATCTCCTCCAATAGAGTATGCAGTGTCCCAAACCTCAAGACCTTACATTTTGCTGCATTACACTGATCCCCCCCATTTGCCCATCTATCTAGCTTATTCAAATCCTCTTGCATGACTACCACATCTGCACTATTACTAATAACCCTTCCCAGCTTCACATCATCTGCAAACAACTGAATACTCCACTGACAATGTCATTGATATAAAGGTTAAACAATATAGGTCCCAGTACTGAGCCCTGTGGGATCCCACTTGTAACCCTCTGCCTCCTTGAAACTGTCCCACCATACACAACTCTCTGATACCTATTGGACAGCCAATCCTGAATCTAGTTGACCAACCTGACATCCAAACCCATGTGCTGCAACTTAAATATCAGCTTATCATGTGGCAACCTGTGAAATGCCTTCGCTAAATCCAAGAAAATGGCAGTATATGCCTTTCCCTCATCTACTGCTCTTGTAACTTTATTATAAAAGGCTAGCATATTACTAAAAAAAGAGTGCCCCCTCACAAATCCATTCTGACTCTCACAGATAACATTACCCCAATCTGTCCAATGTTGTATATGGTCCCTAACTAATTTCTCCAAGATCTTAACAACTACTGATGACACACAAACTGCCCTATAATTAGAGACTTCCAGTCTGCTACTGCTCTTATGCAATGGCACTATCTTACCTTCGTTCCATTACCTGGGCACCTGTCATTAAAAAGCCAGGGCAATGGCGCTGTCAGTTCCTTAGCACATTCTCTCAAAACTCATGGTGAAATACCATCCAGTCCCACACTGAGATCCAGAGTACTCAGTACAGAGAATGATCGGTTAACGAACATAATCCATTCAAAGACAATGTTCGCTACCCGAATTGTTCGTTAATGAATCATCGATTTACCATAGATTTTTATGGGAATTTGATTAATTCGTTCTGAAGACCCAAAAAAAATAAATCAAAATTAGTATAATTTCTTACTACGTTTATTTATAATAACAATAATACATACATACACAGTCTTGCATTTTCATCAGTCATGTTTTTTTTTTCATTTGTGGGGCGTTAAACAATCTGTCCAATGTCAATTGCTTTTCTCTCTTCTTCAGGATTTTTCAGAAGTGATTAATAGCATTGTCGTTGTAGAGCTCCCCAAGCCTATTGACCTCAACCTGATTTGGGTGCCATTCTAAGACCGTTGTTCTGACATCCTCCCACTTCTTCAAAAGATCTTTAATATCAGATGTCGATATTGGTCCTCTTTCGTCTTCCTCTTTTGCAGAAGAAAACACATCTCGCTGAGTTTCTTGGTGTTCTTCATTCAAGAGTTTTCTTGGAGTTCATCCATTTTTTCATGGATGGCACATCTTTGTTTCTCAGATGTGATTTTTGTTATTCCTTTAGCTGCTTGAGTCTTCTTGATTATATCTTTCTTAGCTAAGATTGTGCCTACTGTAGACCTGCTAGGCAGTATGTTCAAGCCATACTGTCTAGCAACGTCAGACATTTTCTGCCCACTCTCTACCTTGGCTATTATCTCTTGCTTGGTTTCTATGGTGAGCACAGTTCTTGACACTCCACTCTTTTTAGGTCTCATAATATTATCAGTTTTTTCGTTTTTTTTAAATAAAAAGTTCAGAAAAGCACTTAAAAAATTCAGAGAACAGAAATCAACTAGCACACAAAAAAGGTTATGTATACAACTATCAAAGTCTCTTTCCAGAAATCATTCATAGATGGCAGTAAAATACAGTTGTACAAATCTTACACACAGCGTCACTTCTTCTTGTGTTTGTTCTGTGAGGTGTTCATTATCCGAACATGTGTTTGTTGTCCGTTCTCCTCCTGTACCTCTAAACCTCAAGCCTGCCCTATCTCTCTCTCTCTAGTATTAAAATTTACTCCTCCAGGATGAAATACACCAATAAAGTGTTCATTGAACAAATCCATTTTATTCCCATTTTTATCCCACAATGTCATTCTTCCACAATCATTTCTCCTCCTGACCACATAGCTAAAAAATTCCCTAGGATTTTCTTTGGATCTAAGGGCCAATCTCTTCTCATATTCCAGTTTCACCTTTCTTACCATACTAGTCACTCTCCTGGCCTGTGTCTAATATTCTTCATGCATCTGCTCTTCACCTGTTTCACATGCAGCTCCTGTGTTTAATATTGCTTGTCATCAACTTTACACCAAATTGTGTCCTTTTCTTCACTTGTGCAAGAATACAGCTTACTATTGCTGCTAACAAATATTTCTTCACAATTTCCCAAGCACTAATGATATTCCAACCTTCCAATTCTTCCCTCTATGAAACTTTCCCAAGTTCATGTCTAAGACTATTATAATCACCTGCCTTATAATTCCACATATGTTCCCTTTTCTTTGATACACCTGCATGTCTGTTCATCTTCCAGGTCAAAACCACATGGTCACTCTCTCCAGCTGGTGGGAGAGATGTCATCTCACTTATTATCAGCTCTTTTGATGCTATGACCAAATCCAAAACTCTTGAACCTCTTGTTCCCTCTATTACATGCTGCTGAAGACATTTGTCTCTCAAGAATTCCAGAAATTCTATCCCCTTCTTACTACTTGCATTTTCCTCTTCCCAGCTTATACTGCTGTAGTTTACAGACTGGATAGACTCTCCTTGATGACTTCAATACAATAACTCCATAAGACTTGAAATAATACATTAACATTTGCTGTGATGTGGTGCTTAGAAATTAATTAGAAAGTTATAAAATTTGATTGTACATCATAAAAAAAGAATCCACAAAATGTCTATGATCCTGCAGTAACCATGCCAACTGAATTCACCATTAAGTTTAGCAGATATCTTGAAGCATATCCAATATATGTGTTGCAGAAAGTTAATAGAACCAGGTATCTGAAACGTGATTTGCATTTTCATCTATGTAAAGTTCTAAGCTCTAGCAACTTAACTGGAATTAAAGAAATATTATAGAAGAATTATTTATGAATTTGAAAAGATGAATTGGCCTACCAGATCTGATTATTTCTTACTGTAATATTTTAAAAAAAACAAGATACTCACAAACAGGTCACAGATATTCAATGAATGAGCTGAAAGAAAGGATGAAATTCAGTCCATTCCTCTGCATATTATTAAGGATACAGAATGCTGTAACAGTAGAATTAGTTTCCATAAAGGTGACTGTTTAACTGTATCACTTTCATCAGTATTCAAAAAGTTTATACTTTGCAAATGTTTATACATTTAAATATATCGCTTCTGTAATTAAAAGATATCCTTATTTCATACAAGTTCCAATATGCATATTAAAAATAGTTTATAAAATACTTTTTTTAACAGGGGCCTGTTGGCATGCGTGGTGAAACAGGAAAAGTTGGAACAGATGGCAAACCTGGGTTGATGGTATATAATTAAAATATAGCAAACATTTTCCTATGTAATTTCATATCTACAAAGACTTGTAGAGGATATCCCCCCCTCCCTTCTTAAATTGAATATTCTATGTATGATTCAGTTGTTATTAAATGAAAAGCCTGGTGTGATAATAATTTATACTATGATATAAAAGCTCCCTTGTAAAATACTTCTTGACACTAGTGCACATGTGTAAATCATAACCTGGCGATGCTCATGTTTGATAAGGCCAAAGTAAAGAATTGAAAATAAAGTAAAATTAACTAAATTAATGTAGTATTCTTCAATTAGATTTTTTTTTATTACAGAATTAGGAAGATTGAGGATATATAATGGCCACCCATTCCTTTTACTTTTTAATTGCCATTCTTATAATATAACTAATTTAAAAATGGGATGGGTGTGTAAATAAGTTTCAGAAATAAGTTTTTATGTTATGATGACAACAGAGATGCTCTCTATGCTATGAGAGAAAATTCTGAATATGTCAATTGACTTTAGAAGAGCATTAAACTTTTAAGTATTCTGCATGTTTTGTATATATAACAATTTCTTAAATATTCAGAAACTTTCAAGTAGTAAGATGGATAGACATACATTAGATATCACTCACTTGTATATAGGAAAACAACATTCCAGAAAAAGAAGATAAGGAACATGTCAAACA
The DNA here is from genome assembly GCF_054136105.1 of Typopeltis vanoorti. Classification (NCBI taxonomy): domain Eukaryota; kingdom Metazoa; phylum Arthropoda; class Arachnida; order Uropygi; family Thelyphonidae; genus Typopeltis; species Typopeltis vanoorti. The sequence continues at coordinate 20,237,650 of NC_143567.1, read as the reverse complement.
GTGCTGCCATTACTGGCTGAGCTTTTGCTCAGTAGCCAATAATGACAGTATCCTTTATTTGGAAACATGGCTTTCAAATTCCATCAGGGTATGCAAGAGCCTTTATAAGGAGATGAATCAGATGATCTTATATAGGTTGCACAAGAAAACCAAAGACTACACAGCTGATAGATACAGAAGATAATGTAAACAAATTAACTATCATTGTATTAATTAATGTTAATTCTATGAAGCCAAGTTACTCAACCATGAGAGGCCATTAGGCCTGACACATTAAGAAGGTGTATATATGTTACTGTTAATGTATATAATTTAGTTATTGTATAGAATACCTAGTTATTCTATAGAATAATGGATCATTTTAGTTAAAGTATGAAATATGAATTTTATTTCATACTTTAACTAGGTAATTTATGAAATACCTAGAATGCTGGCTTGGTTGGCTGAGTGGAGGGCATTACCTGCTCTCCAGTCAACATATCATGGGTTTGAATCCTGTCATGGACATGTTTTTGATTGTCCTTAGATGGGAAATGAATTTCATCACTCAGTGTGATACCACTGCCCTGCTTATTGGAGGCCTGAAGTAGCTTGAAAAAATTTCATGTATGGTCTCTAGAGCAGGGTTTCTGGACTCTGTAAATTAAATAAAAAATTACAAAAAATATATATATAATTGATAAAAATGGAAAAAGGAAAATCCTTAGCCACTCCTCAGTACAAATATACTATAGGTTTACAAATTATTATTACTATTACTGTTACTATTATTACGGGCAACTCCAGGGAGTCATTAGACATCGAGGAAGACCCCAGATCATATTCATCACAACTATTCGTCATTCATACAGTATCTATCATACCTCGCCTTAAACTCATTCACTGTCACAGCATCCACCACAGACTCAGGGAGTGCATTCCACTCATTCACTACTCTAAAAGTAAAGAACCCAGCTCTAACACCTTTACTAACCACACTTTTGCTCAGTTTCCATGGATGTCTCCTAGTCCTCCCACAACCAGCCCTGTTCTCAAAAATATCTTCTGAATTAATTTTATAGAAACCCTTCAGTAATTTGAATGTCTCAATCATATCTCCCCTCCTCTGCCTATCAACCAATTTTTGCAACCCACAAATCCTCAACCTGTTCTCATAAGGTTCATTCCACAGACCTGCTATCATCTTGGTCACTCGCCTCTGGATCCTCTCAACCTCCTCCCCATCAAGAAGAAACCTAGGTGACCAAATCTGGGCACAGTAGTCGAGATGGGTCTTATCAAGGCTCGATAAATAACCTTTCATATGTGGGAACTACACACACACACACACACACACACACATATATATATATATAAACTGAGGAGTTACATAGAATATGTAATTCCTCAGTTAGTTATTCTATAACTCTATAGAAGTTAGTTATTCTATAGAGCTAAACAGAATAACTAAGTAGTTTACTTAAAGTATGCAAAAATAATTATTGGTTGACAAAATGTTACAGTGGTCCATTGTATTCTAAAAAGAATATGATTTTCACTTTCATAAATTTATTGTCCGATGAATACAAGTGGAGAACGTAGTAGTAAAACTAACATATTAATGTAAATAGTGTGAAAAGAGACACTTGTTGATTTATTTGAACATGATTAACTCTGATAATATACAAACTGCAAATAATTTTCAAACATAAATGTTTTGTAGTTTGACATCTTTGGCTTGAAATTTTTCCAATAAAGAAAACCATAAAGAAAAAAACTGAAATTTTTACATAAAAATGTAGAAATGTAAGCAAATGAAAGTTCTAGGGGAAACAAAATTTACACATCTGCATTGTGCAAATTACCAGTGAATGTGTAATATGTGAATTTAGATATAGATGATGAGTTTGATTGGTTTTACTTCAACAGACTGTCTTCTGTGAATCAAAAAGAAAACTATTTAAAAAAAAACGAGAATCGCCAAAGAGAGGGGGGTGCTTAAGTTTACAAAAAATTAAAATGACTTCTGATGCTACAGTTTGTATTAGTTCTACCATATCTATTAAACTTCCCAAAATAGACCTTCAAAAAGGTGAAACACACTCTTTATTGCCTATTAAAAATGTGAGGGTAGTTTTTATAAATCGATACACAAGGAATGGAATTATAAAAGAATCATATATTAAGTCAAATTGATGTTTGTGACGAAAAAGTATCTCTTTGAAAGGTGTTTATAACATAGTCAATAGGTTTAAATGCCATTATAGTTCTTCGTGTTCAAGTTATTGTTATTATTATTACCCCAAGACCTCATGGAGTCAAAGACTCATCTGGGAGGTCCTTTTATCACACACACATCTCATCATACCATTCTTAAACAAACTCTCAGGCAAGGCATTCCAATCATTCACAACTCTGCACGAAAAAACCTGCCTCTCACTCCCCTACTCACACCCTCTTTATACAGTTTCCAGGGATGACCTGGTTCTTCCCTGATCTCCCACTATTCTCTGTAGAACTTCTCCACCATTGATCGTATAACAACCCTTTACCAACTTTGTAGGTCTCTATCATATCTCCCCTCTTCCTCCTGTCCACCAGACTCTGCAAATTACATCTTCTCAATCTTTCCTCATGCTCGACATTCCAGAGGGCAGACACTACCTTAGTCAGTCGCCTTTGGACCCTTTCCAACATCTCTTCATCCTTCTGAAAACCCGGTGACCAAATCTGGGCACAATAGTCCAAGTGTGGCCTAATCAAAGCCTTATACATTGGAACAAGTATCTCCCTACTTCTACATGTCAGTGTCCTCCGCATCATTCCCAGAAGTCTTTGTGTTGTCTTCACAATTTTGGCGATGTGTCCCCTAAATTTTAGATCCTTATCCACTATCACCCCCAGATCTCTTATTTCCTCTACTTCCAACAATATATTCTCACCAAGCATAAATTCTGCATCCCATCTTTGTTTTCCAAATTTTAAAATCCTACATTTTGCAACATTGAACTCACATCCCCATTTCCGTACCCAATCACTCAATTTATTCTAGTCTTCTTGCAAGGCCACAGCATCTTCACTACTCTTTATGGTTCGTCCCAACTTTGCATCATCTACAAACAAGTGAATATCTCCATCCAAATCTTCGCAAATATCATTAATATACAAGCTAAACAGTAATGGCCCTAAAACAGACCCCTGAGGCACTCCGCTAGTGACTTTCCTTTTCCTGGATATCGCACTCATGCACAACTTGTTGATACCTATCAGATAGCCAGTCTCCAATCCAATGCACTAATATAATATCCAACCCCATCTGCTCTATTTTGACTGTCAACTTATCATGAGGTTGCTCTATCAAAAGCCTTTGCAAAATCCAAGTATATTACTGTGTATCCTTCTCCTCTGTCCAAGGAACCAGTCACTTTAATGTAATAAGTAAGTAGATTACTAAAACATGACCTCCCTTTAGCAAATCCATGCTGTCCATCAAAGATTATACCATTGTTGTCAACCCAACTCTGGATCCTAGTTCTCACAAGCTTCTCCAACAACTTAACCACAACACCTGACACACAGATAGGCCTATAGTTTGATGCTTGAGTTCGATCACCTCCTTTATGAAGTGGCACAATCTTGCCCTCCTTCCACTCTTTAGGGACTTGACCAAGTGCAAGACTCATATTAAAAAAATATGTCAAGGCAGGTGTCAACTCCCTGGGACATGCCTTCAGAATACGTGATGATATATTACCAAGTCCCACAGCCTTATTAACATCTAGTTTACTCAACTCCTCAAACACCTCTTGCTCACTTACATTCAGTCTCTCCTTCCCATTATCAACTGCTCTGAATCTCTCCATGAAGTCACATTCACAAGATTGAAAGATCTTTATGAACTGCTCATTAAGTATCTCCACCACACATTCTGCAACAGCTGTCTTTATACCATTTTCTCCAATCAATGTCATCCTTCCATAATCATTCTTTCTTTCTTTTGCTGGCTACATATCGAAAGAACTCCCTAGGATTCTTTTTGGCTTCATTAGCTAATTGCTGTTCATACCTCTCTTTAGCTGCTCTCACCAACCAAATCATCCTCCTTGCCTGGTCTTTGTAGACCTCATGAAATTGGTTATTTTCACTTCTCTTATGCTGCCTCCACAATCCCCTTTTTCTCTGTATCGCATGCTTAATCTCTTTATTCATCCATCTCACACCTATCTTATTTAACCTTCTCACCCTTGGAATACATTTAGACATTGCATCTACTAGATAGTTTTTGAAAATCCCCCAAGCTGCATTGATCTCATTTCTAGCTAACTCCTCATTCCACGCTACATCCGCAAGCTGTCTTCTGAGCTTGCGGGTGTAGCGTGGAATGTCTCCTGAGCTTCCGAGCACCCCCCTTGTAGTTCTACATATATCCTTTTCTCACATGAGTCCTCAATAAATAAATAAATGAACAAATGCTTGTTTTTACACTGTTTACATCATCATCATCATTATTATTATTATTAAGAGAGTCCTTCACGGAGGGAGGCCACATACTACACGCACCAGCTATCATACTTATTCTTGAATTCATTCACACTGCTTGCACTAACAACATCCAATGGCAATTCATTCCAATCACGCACGACCCTATGTGAGAAAAATCTAGCCCTCACTCCTTCTTAGTGCATTCATTCTCAGCTTCCAAGGATGCCCTCTTGTCCTTTCCCCACCCTCCATAAATTGAAAAATTCCATCAATTGAAATCCTGTATGACCCTTTCAGAAGTTTGTAAGTCTCAATCATATTACCTAATCTTTCTCCAGTTTGTTAGTGCACTCACAACATCCAATGGTAATTCATTCCAATCACGCACCACCCTATGAGAGAAAAATCTAGCTCTTACCTCCTTCTTAGCAGCCTTCATTCTCAGCTTCCAAGGATGCCCTCTTGTCCTTTCCCCACCATCCATAAATTGAAAAATTCCATCAATTAAAATCGTCTATGACCCTTTCAGAAATTTGTACGTCTCAATCATATTACCCAATCTTTCTCCTGTTTGCTAGTGTCTGCAGTCTACAAATTCTCAATCTTTCTTCATAATCAGTACTCTCCTTTGTGCCCTCCTCACTGTATCAGAATTACAACAGAAATCACGAGACCAGACCTGCACACAATAGTCCAAGTGAGGTCTTATCAAGACCTTGTAGAGAGGCAAAATGACTTCCTCATTTTTACATGTGAACGCTCCAGCTTTGCAAATATCTTTTGAGTTGTATTTGCAATCTTTGCTACATGGCCCCTGAACTTCAACTTCATATCTACTAACACTCCAAGATCCCTAGCCTCATTAATTTCTTCAAGCATAAGATATTTTTCTTCAAGATATTGGCGAAGATTTGGATGGAGATATTCAGGTTGGTTGCAGATCATGCAAAGTTGGGATGAACTATGAAGAGTAGAATAGATGCTGTGGTCTTACAAGAAGACTTGAATAAATTGAGCGAATGAGTATGGAAATGGGGATGCGAGTTCAATGTTGAGAAATGTAAGGTTTTAAAATTTGGAAAACAAAGATGGGATGTAGAATTTACGCTTGGTGTGAATATTTTGTTGGAGGTGGAGGAAATAAGGGATCTTGGGGTAACAGTGGATAAGGATCTGAAATTTAGGGGACACATTGCCAAAATTGTGAGGACAACACAAAGAATTCTTGAAATGATGTGGAGGACACTGACTTGTAAAAGTAAGGAGATTCTTGTTCCATTGAATAAGACTTTGATAAGGCCACACATGGAATACTGTGCCCAGATTTGGTCACCTGGTTTTCAAAAGGATGAAGAAATGGAATGGTTCCAGAGGCGACTTACTAAGGTAGTTTTTCTGATCTCTGAAATGTCAAATATGAGGAAAGGCTGAGAAGATGTAATTTACAGAATCTGGTGGATAGGAGGAAGAGGGGGTGATATGATAGAGGCCTACAAGTTAGTAAAGTATTTGTTATGGGATGAATGTTGGAGAGATTTTACAGCAAACAGTGGGAGATCAGGAGAGAACCAGAGGTCATCCCTGGAAGCCATATAAGGAGGGTGTGAGAAGCAGGTTTTTTGCATGCAGAGTGAATGATTGGAATACCTTGCCTGAGAGTGTGGTGTCTGCAGAGAATTTAAGTGTGTTGACGGTGCGGTATGATGAGCTGTGTGTATGACAAAAGGACCTCCTAGATGAGTCTTTGACTCCATGGGGGTCTTGGGATAATAATAACAATCCCACTAATATAATAGGTAGTGTATTCAGGAATGCTGAATACCCTACCTATCTTTGCATCATTTCCAAATAGCTGTATGTCATGTGTCAAATCCTTTCCAATATCATTAATGTTTAGATTGAATAACAGTGGACCAAGCACTGATCCTTGTGGTACACCACTGGTGACCTTAAATATTGCAGACTCACATTCCCCATATACCACTTTTTGATATCTGTCTGTCAGCCATCATCTTATCCATGCTAATATTCTATAATCCAAACCCATTTTCCAATTTATGCAATTGCCTACCATGCTGTATTCTGTCAAAAGCCTTAGCAGAAACCAAAAGTATCATGGTGTATCATGGATATGCCATTTTTTATTTCTATTTTTTTTTTTTTACTATTACACTCTTTATTTTCATTCATCAGACTTATAAATAAATTTATGAAAGTGAAAATCATAATCGTTTTTTAGAAATATAATGGACCATTGCCACATGCTGCCAATCAATAATTATTTTTTATATACTTTAACCGAAATTATGTAGTTATTCCATAGAATACCTAGGTAAATTATCTAGTTAAAGTATGAAATACAATTATATTTCATACTCAAAAATGGAGGGCCTGTGTAGCTCAGTGGAAGTGATGCTTGTATCCTCTGCACTAGGCCACCTGAAGATAGACAAGTTCAAGTCTAGTTGCCGACTGAAGGAACTTTTTATAAGCCTTTCTTCGACCAATTCCTGAGTTAGCTGATCTCTGGCACAGGCAAGCAGGTTTTTTTCTCCTGTAAACTCAAGAAAATCGACCGTAGAACTCACATCATTTCAGACAGTAACATATCCTGTTAGGGCTAGTTACCAAGAGATGCAGCACTTGTTTGCACATCTTTTCATCAATTGCTGCTTATAATTAGTGATAGTCATGAGCTAGCTATCTCTGATTGGCTACCACTGGAGACTGAACTGCCCACTCAGTTTCCAAAAGCTAGATAGGATTAAAAGGCTTCACCTACTCCTTATAAGGGAATAAAAGACATTAGCTGATTATATTATGTTATATACTCTAAAACAACCCATCATAGAATAACTGAATTATACATTTTAACAGTAACACACACATATATATATATTTTTTTTTTATTTATTTAAACAGTTCTGCCTACAGTGTACAATGGGTTGCAAAACTGTAAGAGGAAATTATCTAGCAAACTACAGACCAAACATTGTAATTTTATCAAGCCAATTTTATCTGCCTTCAGTCAGCTGAATGATTGTATCATACTAATGATGAAAATCATTGCCTGGTATGATACTGCTACTCTTCTAGTATGACAAAATATGAACTCACAACTAAAAGAAGAGATGCTATCCAACCAACCTGGCATTTAATTAAAAGTTGAAGCCAGATGTGTAAGCAGTTTCTTCATATCATCATCATTATTATTATTATTATTCAGGTCTCCATGAAGTCAAAAGACTCATCGTGGTCTAAGAAACACAACTCTATCAAGACTCATCAAGAGAGGTCCCTCCTAGGAAACACACAGTCTATCATACCACTCCTTATACGCATTGACCGTTCTCACTCTCACCACTCTATCAGGCAGTGCATTCCATGGTTCAACCACCCTCCATGCAAAGAAACCACTCCTCACTGTCTTTCTCACAGTTTCCTTTCGTAACTTCCAGGGCTAGCCCCTTGTCTTCCTGCTCTTCAACCAAGCGAAAGAACTCCCCAGTGTCAACCCTGTAACCACCTCTCAACAGTTTAAAAGTCTCAATCATATCACCTCTCCTTCTTCTAATCATATGGGAATGAACTGGTTGATTAAGAGTTAAAGCCAAATATGTGAGCAGTTAATTAAAAGTTGAAACTAGATATATAAGATATTACTTCATATCATATAAGGCTGTGGTGTCTTAATCTCAATTTTACAGTAGGTTAATTATTCAATATGATAATTATAAAATATTATTATTAGGCAAACCTAAATTACCATAAATATTTGAACTGATAGTTAATTAAAAATTAATGACTTCGATACAAATTAATTTTTACTCATAAAAGAAGTAAAGTTACTGTATTTAATAAGCCAATCGTTAATGGCTACCCTGAGTATGATGAGATCCTGCTAATTTTTCAGTATCAGGTTCAATGTTTGACAAACGAAGTCTCAAGTCTCCTCTTTCTTCACTTATTTGCAGTCTATTTCATGCTTAGCTAACAATTGCAACACGACACTGAATCCTTTCTTGACCAAGTATGAAAAAGGAAAAGCATTGAGCAGTAATTTTATTTCTTGCCAAAGCTGAGGATAGTTTCATTGCATGTTTGGCCAGAATCTTTCATACCCATGCTGTTGAAATTGTACTTGAGCTTCAAAATCATTCTTTAAGTCAATAAATTCTTCACACAAATTTGGATGAACAGAAGTGACAACAGAAAGAAATGGATTTATGACCCAATCCAGTATTTTAAGCTCATCAAAGTCTTTGAATCTGATCATCAAGTCTTCTTTCAGTGTCAGAAGGGAACAATATCAATCCAAATCTGTATCTGTATCTAATATTAAATCATCTATTATTTGTAGACTTGGGAACTGCAGAAAATCTCATCTTGCAATGCTCTGCTTGTAGAATGTTAATTTGTTGACAAAAGCATTTATAATTCCCTTTGCTTTAATAAGATTCATGTTGCTTCCCTGCAATTTGATGTTAACCTCATTTAATTTTTTGAAAATATCAGAAAGATATGTGATGTTAACCTTTTCCTTTTTTAGAACATTACACATATTCTCATCATGTGAATTAAGAAATTCCAAATCAGTATCATCAAAAGTCATGTAGTACTATCATATCCTGTACACCCCTTGAGGGTAAATGTCAGGAATTTGATGATGATGATTTCAACAACATGGGTATGAAAGATTCTTTCTATTGCCACTTCTGTTCATCCAAATTTGTGTGAAGAATTTATTGACTTAAATAATGATTTTGAAGCTCAAGTACAATTTCAACAGCATGGGTATGAAAGATTAAGGAGTGGTATGATAGACTTTGTGTTTCCTAGGAGGGACCTTCTGCGATTAGTCTATTGACTCCGTGGAGGCCTAAATAATAATAATAATAATAATATGATGATGATGATGAAATCAGTATTGTAGAGATCATTAAAGTGTTGCAGACAGTTTCCATTTGAGAACCATATAACTAAAGTGTGAAGCAAAAGATGCTCAAATTCTTCTTCATTTTCATGGCAATGTTCCGGAACAATACGGGTATTCAATGGCTGGGCTTTTATTTTATTCACTGCTTTAATAACATCATCCAAAGTCTTATGTAGTCTACTGCTAAGATATTTTGCAGCCAAGTGCTGTCTATGAAGAATGCAGTGAATTGTAAAGATATCTGGAACTGCTTCTTTTAAATGTGCTATAAATCCATGGTGACAACCAATCGTAGTTGGTACTCCATCAGTTGCACATGCAATGATATTTGTGAGATGAATGTTTTTAGCATTAAAAAAGTCTTTAACGATCTTAAAAATTGTAGGACCTTTTGTGTCAATTTTCAATAATCTCTTCAATGATTTCTTCATTAATATCTATATAACTCACGTAGGCCATTAACAAAGCTTCGATGTCACATAAAGTTGTCTCATCAAGTTGCAAATAAAATTCTATGATTTTTAAATCATCACAAAGTTTTTTTCAATGTCCTTTTCCATTTTGTTGATTCTTGTTGATATTGAACTATTGCTGAGAGAAACTGATATCATACTATTTTTACCTGGACCAGTCATCGTATCTAAATCTTCATTTATATATGGTATGATGAGAGTTTCGCCAATAGTATGTATGTGGCTTCCACATTTGGCAATTAATTTTGAAACTTTGTAAGATACAACAAGTCCCTTCTCTTGTTGGTTAATTTGTTTTGCAACCAACTCTTTAAGTCCATGAATGATTTTTAAATTAGTCTTTAATTTGCGAAAGTATTCCACATCTTTTTTTGCTTTATTTGGATGCTTTTTCCTTAAATGTTCAATCATTCTTGAAGGTTTCATTCCTTTGTTTGAGAAAGTTTTTTCACATATTAAGCACATTGGTAACTGCTCATTATTTATAGATAGAATAATTCCATATTTTAAATATTCACTTGAATATTGATGACACTTTCTTCTTTTACTCATTTTAGTAGGCTACAGTACTGCACAAAATCAACAAAGTGCACTGCACTGCACGATACCACAGGTTGGATTTAATCTGCAAACCAGGGTTGTCAGATTGGCATTAGGAAAAGTAGCAGATAAAGCTAATAAAAGTAGCGGATTCTACTAAAAATAGCCCAAATTAATGATTTTTAATGTAGACAGACCAAAAAATAGCCCACTTACTTAACTGGCAATGTAAAAATCCTAAAAATAAGTAGCAAATAAATGTGAACAGTATTTGCCAGACATACAATATTCTGAACAGTGTTGCCAAACACACAATATAAATAGGGATGCTAGATTAAATACAGAATTTTCTGCTTTTATTATATTAATAGTATTAAAATGCTTACTGCCCCACCTCAGCATTTGCAGCACCCCCCAGGGGGGTCCCACTACCACTCAGGTTAAGAACCACCGATATAAGGAATGAAGAGGCCAACTGGGACTTCTGATTCAATATTCAGTCATTATCTTCACATAAATACACCACATTGGTTGGTATTTAATGGAATGCCAGAATCAGATGAAGATTGACTAGTAGTTTGGAACTGGCCAAACAAACTGTATTCTGATCTGATGAAATCAAATCATGCAATATGACTGTAATATGATTTGGTTTCCATTGAGGAACTGTGTAAAATAGTAAAAAATTAGGTACCAAAACAAATTCAACAGAACTGGAGATGGGCATCACGATAATAAAACATTAGTGATAAAGAAGTGAAGTAGCAAAAGAACTACAAAATTACTATGCTGATTATCATAAAACCTTCATGGAATCAGAAAGTTTGAGATTTTTACTTTCAAACATATTGGTCATCAAACCTTGACTTAAACTCATTTACTGTTTCTTTCCACATCCATCACCCTCCAAGCAAATAATCCTTTGAATACCCTCAACTTCCAGAGCTGGCCTCTTGTTCTGCTTGTATTGCTATTTTATGAAATCTCTTCTGTGTTGATCTGGATTAAATCCATTTGTGGGGATAATGTGATATGACTGAGACACATGCCTCGACCTACTGTCCCTCCTATCCACTAGACTCTGCAAAATAACTATATTCCTTCAAACTGTCTTGATATACAATATCCCAAAGACTAGCATCTTTCTTTGAACTATTTTCAGAATCTCTTCATCTCCCCGAAAGCCAGGTAACCAAATCTAGTCTAAATATTGCCTCAGCCTTGTATAGCAGAACTGTAACTTTATTTTTATATCACTGTCCTTATCATTACCATAATCCATTGTGCTGTCCTCACAGTTCTCATAATGTAACTCTTAAATTTTATCTTGCCCACTGATCAACCTCAGATCCTTTATCTTCTACATATTGTTCAATTATTCAGCATTTCAATATTCAATATTATTTGGATATCTGAGACAAAGTGGATCAAAACAAGCAACTTCCAAGTAATAACCATGAGATTATTTATCTGGGTCATAAGATTCAGATGAGGGAAATAAAACATACAATAGTTAGCATTAAATGTACCCTTCTTAAACAGTGTACATTTAATGCTAAGTGCTTAGTTTTAAGGAGAACGATGTAGACAATTTTAAAATGAAAATTAGTACCAGGAAAAAAGAAATAGAGCTATTCCATCATATCAGTCTTTTATATATATATATATATATATATACAGTGGCAGCTGGTGACAATAGAAACAGGTGGGGCCAGAGGCCAAAAACAACTTAATTTTTTTTATATTTATATAGTGGTTCTATTATTGATTTATAGTTATTATTTCTATTACAATAATGTTTAGTCAGACTCCATTGATGCATTGAGCTATTAATTTTTTTTTAATTCGAAAAACGAGAAACGTTTTTCCAATAAACTATCGATTTTGTTCATATTTAAAATATATTGTTTATGGACGTAATAAAAATTTAAACTTTAAAATAAATTATAATAAAAAACGCCAACAATAATTAAACACACTAACAACAATACAACAGAACAACAACGAGAATAAATAATAAGACAATGAAAGAATCGCGCGCTATTTACGCACAAACACAGTGATTGGGCCAGACTAAACGGGCCCCAAGATAAGCGTTGCGTCTGGTAAACAAACATGATCACCACTGCATGTACCTCATACATGCCATGTGTTCTACATGTATAAAATAGGGCCAGCCGTGGCTGGCCCCAGAAACCGTACTAAGTCACATTATACAATATTGCCACAAAGCTCTACAGTAATTTTTTTATTAAACAATAAAACAGATCAACAACTTCTTCTTCTTCTTCTGCAACTTCTCCCACTTAAGTGGGGTCACTGTTGATAATGAGTCTCCTCCACACCTTCCTGTCTTGGGCTGTCACCACATCCAAGTTCTTCATCCTCAAGTCCTCTTCTACCAGCTCCCTCCATCTCTTCTTTGGCCACCCACGCTTCTGCCTTCCTTGCACATCCATCTGCATGACCCTTCCCACATATTTGTCCTCCCTCCTTATCACATGACCAAACCATCTCAACCTTGCCTCCTGCATTTTCACTGCCAAGTTCGTAACTTTTACTGTTCTCCTCACATAGTCATTTCTCAGACGATCCTTTCTGGTCACACCGCACATCCACCTAAGCATTCTCATCTCTGCTACTTCCATCCTGCTGTTGTTATTTTTCCTCAGGGCCACAGTTTCTATAGCATATGTCATAGCTAGCCTCACTACTGTCCTATAGGTTTTGCCTTTCAGATTGATCGGCACCCTCTTATCGCATAACGCTCCAGCCATCTCCCTCCAGTTCCTCCAACCTGCTTGTATTCTGCATCCCACTTCCTTCTCAGCTCCTCCATCTTCTTCCACTGTTGAACCTAAGTATCTGAAGTCTCTCACCTTCTTGATGACATTTCCTTCCAGCTCCAGATCTGTCTCCTATCTGCCACCCACTGTGCAACACATATACTCTGTCTTGCTTCTGCTCAGTCTCATACCTTTCTCTTGCAGTACTTTTCTCCATCTTTCCAGTTTAGTTCCCGCTTCTTCTCTTGAATCTGCACACAGCAAGATGTCATCTGCATATAACATTGCCCAAGGCGCATCTTCTCTCACCTCCTCTGTTACCACCTCCATCACAATATTAAACAGAAACGGACTTAATGTTGACCCTTGATGCAAGCCAACTGTTACTTGAAAACTTTTTGTCTGTCCCAGACAGGTCCGAACACTTGTCTGTACATTTCCCGCACCAACCTGACATATTTCTCCGGAACCTTCTCCCTCAGACACCTCCAGACTTCTTGCCTTAGCACTCTATCGTATGCTTTCTCCAGATCAATAAATGCCAGATGTAGCTCCCTTTGTTTCTCTCGATACTTTTCCATCATCTGCCGTAACTCAAAGGTAGCATCTCTGTTGCTAATCTACCAGGCATGAAGCCAAATTGTTCCTTTGTGATCTCCACCTCCTTCCTCAATCTACCATCAAGAACCCTTTCTAGGATTTTCATTGTGTGGGACATCAACTTTATTCCTCTGTAATTTTTACAGTCTTGTGCATCCCCTTTACCCTTGTAGATGGGGACAAGAGTACTTTCCCTCCATTCCTTGGGTATATTTTCCGGTTGGCAAACTTTCATGAACAGATCCCACAGCAGGTCAATTCCCTCTCCCCCAGTGCCTTCCATGCCTCCACTGGAATTCTGTCAGGGCCCACCGATTTTCCATTCCTCATCCTCTTCATGGCCTCCATCACTTCCACCCTGCTGATGTTCTGCACCATCCCCTCAGAAGGCTGCCCATCTTCTCTGTGAGTCCTTGCAATTTCCTCATTCAAATGTCCCTCAAAGTATATTTTCCATCTGTTTCTTATGTCCACATCCCTCCATAATACTCTTCCTTCAGCGTCTTTGATCTGTCTCACATGTAAAATGTCCTTTGCTGCTTTATTTCTACATTTCGCTAGTTGGTAAATTTTTCTCTGTCCTTCCTTTGTTTCTAATTGATCATACAGATCTTGATATGCAATGGCCTTCGCCTGTGCCACAACTCTCTTCTCTTCTTGCTTTCTCTCTCTATACACCTCTCTGTCCTCTTCCACTCTCTTGACTCATCCCACTTCTGCTTTGCCTTCCTCTTAGCTGTCACTGCCACTTGTACATTATTATTCCACCACCAACCCTCCTTCTGCTCTCTAATCTTTCCAGATGTCTCACCAAGCACCTCGATTGCACAGCTCAGGATTACTTTTGAATTATGTTTCCACCAAACTTGTACACTTTCCAGTCCATCCAAAATCCTCTCTAATACCCTCTCCCTAAAATGATTCCTCACACTCTCCTCTTTTAAGCGAAACCACTTAATTGTCTTCATCCCATGGCATCCAGAGGTTCTTATCTTCGATCTTATTTTAAAGTCTGCGCACAGCAGTCGGTGTTGCTGTGCTACTTGATCTGTTGGCATTACTTTACAGTTTGTCACAACTTAAGATGTTTTCTTCTAGTCAAAATGTAGTCAATTTGTGAACTGTTGTTACCACTCCTAAATGTTATCAAATGTTCTTCCCTCTTGAAGAAAAACGAGTTCACAATTGCCAGATCAAATGCTACTGCAAAGTCCACAACCCTCTCTCCTTCCTGGTTCATCATTCCCTCCGTGGCCACCATGCACCCTTTCACAGTCTCTATTCTGTCTCCCTATGTGTCCGTTCAAGTCTCCTCCGACAATCACCATCTCATTTTCTTCCAGTTCCCTCATTTCTTCATCTAACACGTTCCAGAACTCGTCTTTCTCCTCTGCTGTACAACCAACTTGTGGGGCATATACACATAATACGACCACCCGCTCTTCTCCAAGACCCAATTTCATTCACATGATCCTGTCGTTCCTTCTACCCACTTCCTGTACTTCGCCCTTCATTCTGCCACACACCACAATTCCTACACCATTTCTTCCCTCGTTATTTGCTCCAGATTAGAACAATTTATATCCATCTCCCAATTCCTTTGCCTTTACCCCCTTCCACCTTGTCTCCTGCACACATAAAATGTCCAACTTCCTCTTCCTCATCATGTCTGCCACCTCTCTTCCCCTTCCAGTCATGCTTCCAACATTCAGTGTTCCCACTCGCAACATCCTCTCCACCTGCTGGGCTCGCTTCTTTAACCGCACCTGCCCTTGATGCGGTAGCCCTCGTCCACTTCTCGCAGTTGTAGGGCGATGTGGCTGCACGTCACTTAAGGGGTACGCCCTAGCCCTTATATCATTTTATCTTTGACTCATATCATAGTTTGAGCTGGCATTGAAGTTTTACAACTGGATGCCCTTCCTGACATCAACCCTCGCCATTTATCCAGGCTTGGGACCGGCACCTATTGAGGCTAGTTTGCCTCAATAGGTGTTGGTCAACAACGAGAATAAATAATAAGACAATGAAAGAATTGCACGCTATTTACGTACAAACGCAGTGATTGGGCCAGACTAAACGGGCTCCAAAATAAGCGTTGTGCTCGGTAAACAAACACGATTGCTAGTGCACGTGGTTCACAATCAAAAGAATCGTGCACTATGTGCATCCGTGCAACACAGTGACTGGGCCAGACTAAACTGGTCCCAAGATAAGCGTTGCACCCGGTAAACAAATACAATCGCTAGTGTACGTGCTCATACATGCCCTGTGTACTGCACATATAAAATAGGGCCAACCGTGGCTGGCCCCAGAGACCGTACTAAGTCTCATTACACAATATTGCCACAAAATACTACAGTATTTTTTTTTATTAATCAATAAAACATGTTGGAAATATAATAATTACAAGAAACATATTTTTTAAAACTACAATTATTGGGCTACTTATACAAATATAGGTGGGGCCCGGCCCCTATAGACAAGCTGCCCCTGTATATATATATATATACAGGGTGTTCGGGATAAATTTGACATATTTATAATTAATTATATTTTTCCGTAAGTTACATGTATTAACACACACTTCTCTTCATTTAAAAGTTTGGACCCTTCTTCATTCATATACAAGATGTCAGAAAGGATGGATAGCTGGAACCCACCTGAATCATGGAAGAGAATAACTTGTATCATGATGATTCGTGCCCGCCATCAAAATAAGGATATTACGACTGCTGCCCAATGCTCCCTGAATACAGTAAAAACAATCAGGCATGAACTAGAGACTTGCAATGGTGACTACGAGGATGTAGCAAGAAGAAAGATCCCTAGCAGACGATCTGATTGCGTTCGTACAGCAGAATTCCTCGCAAATCTGCAGGAACAGGTGTTGAAGAACCCTGGCATTGGAATTCGGGCTTTGTTCGTGGAGTTGCTAACTGTAGTCAAGCCCTGGATAACAAGGGTAGCCAATGGTAGGCCGTATGTATGGCAGCAGGATTCGGCCCCTTGCAACACCTCTGGGAAAAGTCAAAAATGGTTGTCTGAAAATTTCTACGACTTCACCAGTCCAAATGTTTGGCCTCCAAACTCCCCAGACCTTAACCCCATGGATTATTTTGTATGGGGCACAGTTGAAAAAGACACCAATCGCACTTCCAGTAATACAAAAGCCCAGTTAATGGATAAAATTAAAACAGTTTTTGCGGCCCTTCCCAGGGAGACTGTAGCATCAGCTTGTTCGAGGTTCCGAAGCAGAATTGAAGCTGTGATCGATGCTAATGGTGGTTATTTTGAGTAAATCTTGTTGATAGTATTGTAATTAACTCTGCCTGTAATGTTTTTTTGTCAATTCATTAAATTTAATAGATACAAAGAAGATTTTCTTTTTCCTTACGAAACTGTCAAATTTATCCCGAACACCCTGTATATATATATATAGTTCAGATTTATTCCATAACACTTGGTGTCTCATTGCTGAAGCATTTTGTGGGTCAGCTGAAGAGAGTACATGTGATGATAATATCTCAGATATGTTCTTCAGTGTGGTGCTCAATGGATTTTTCTGCCTGTATAAATAAGATGACCTACATCTTCACCATCGCTCATTAACACTTAGATATTTAAGTGGTCTATGTTGAGGTTTTTTTTGTGAATTGGAGTAGTGATCTCATCTTGATAAAGGGGGGTGGGGTGAATACTGTTTTGATTTTATATTCTTAAAGTATTTTTGCCAGTTTTATGGAAATGGATTTGAGCTAAGAAGTAATGAAGCTTCTGTTTTTTTTTTTTTTTTTTTTTTTTTTTTTTTTTTTTTTTTTTGTCATTAGAGATATCTCTATTCTTGAGTTGATTAAGTAGTCTAGAGATAATGTGGTCATTATAGCCATTTTGAAGAAAGGTGTTTTTTTTTTAATGTTGGAGCTCTTTAGCTAGTTTATCTTTGTCAGTAATTAGTCAGTAGGCCCCTAACATGGAAATAATACTCAATTTTTGAGGTCTATAATGATGGGAAAAGGCATGTAGATATATAGAGAAGACTTTTAATTTATCCGATTCCTTAATTAGTTGAAGATCCAGAAATGGAAGTGAACCATTACATTCTAATTCACATGTGAATTTTATGTAAGGATGTTGACAATTGAGGTACTCATGAAAAAGCAGGTGAAGATAGATCATGGTTCCCAACTAATAATATATCCATATACCTTTTCCATAATTTTGGTTTATGATGGTATTCTTCTAGGACCTTTTTTCTCGAATGCTTTCATGTAAAGATTTGCTAAAACTGGTGAAAGAGAACTGCCCATGACTAGACCAGAGTTCTGTTTGTTGTATTTTTATATTAAATATTCCAGATGAGATGCAATGTTTAAGGAGTGCCATAACCTGCTTTTAGAATTTATCTTGTAGCAGTGTAAGAGATCCTTTGTAGGAGCTTTTATTAAACAAATTTAGTGTATCAAAGCTTGCTACAATGCCATGTTTATCAAGGATAATGTTGCTGACATTGGAAACAAAATGCTTGGAGTTTTTAACAAAGGATGGTGATTGGCCTGTCAAACTCTTAAGTAGTTTAGCTAAATGTATGGCAAGAAGGTATGTTGGAGAATCTATCCCTTTTACTATAGAGCAGTGTTTCTCAACATGGGGCAATTTGAATATTTTGTGGGGACAATTAGAAAATGTACATGTACATATTTATACATATTTTTATTATACTTTTTTCAGAACTTGGCTGACTATTATGCTAGAGGGGGCATCAAAATCTTTGAGACGTTGAGGTGGGGCATGATCCAAAAAACTTTGAGAAACACTGATATAGAGGTATGCCTTCTTTATGAATTTTGTGAGTTCCAATATGCAGGATGGATTTGAAGAGATCAGAAAGTTAGGCTGGTATCTGTTAAATTCATAGATTGTTTTCAAAAGGTTACTGGTGCAATTTTGAAGCTCTCTGGTAGGGTCACAATCCATAATGGAGTTAGTGTCCGTATTAAGAAGCTCTAATTTTGTAGTCATAATTATCTGAATAACCATAGCATTTCCTTTGTCTGCTAACAAGATCACTATTTCAGAATTGTTTCTTACATTATTGAGAGCAGCCCATTCTAAAAGTGAAAGATTATTAATAGGAGATTGCACTGCATTTATAGCAAGTACTGATTTTAATCGAGTCAATGAAGTCTCTTGTGAAGCTAAGACAGAAGTAGCTCAATCAACTTTTGCTAACAAAATTTCTTTTGGTATTGTTTGGATCAGAATGCAAAGTTATGCAAATCTTTAGTGAGAACAGTTTGTTCTGCTGTAGAAAAAATATACTTAGCTTGTTGACAACTGTTTTTTTTTTTCAATAAAATGTTGATTATGAGGTTTTATCTGACATTAAGTTATTAAATTTTCTAATCAGTTTAGTTTTATTATATTATATTTATATTATTATTATTATTATTATTATTATTACACCCTCCATGGAGTCGGCAGACTCATCGTGGGAGGTTCATTCAACTGACAACACATTTATCATATAGAATCTTAAAACTCTTAACACTTCTTGAATTAACAACACAGTCTGTAATTCGTTCCATTCACTGACAATTCTCCATGTAAAAAATCTGCTCTTCGCACCCCTCCTCACCACACTTTTACACAACTTCCAGGAATGACCTTTGGTTCTTCCTTATAAGTCCCTCTGGATTAATCTGATAAAATACTCTCACTAACTTAAATGTATCTATTATATTACCTCTCTTCCTCCTATCCACCAAACTCTGCAATCCACATTTCTTCTACCTCTCTCCTTAGCCAGCATTCCAAAGTCCCGATATTGTCTTAGTCACTCATCTCTGGACCCTCTACAACAGTGTTTCTCAAACTTCAGATATCCGCGTACCCCTTCTTAAATTTTCATTATTACCAAGTACCCCTAATTAATTAACTTTAAAAAATTAATTAATTAATTACAAACAAATAAGTAAATTGATTAAAATATTACTTAATTAAAATTAATAAATTAATTTAAAATATTCATTAAAATTAAATATCTATTTTATTTGAATTTATATGTTCATGTAAACAAAAAAATGATTTATTTTTAAATCTTGGTTCTCTAGGGATGTCAGATGACACACCCATCAATTTCGTTTGATCCAGATGCGATATCAACATTTTCTTGTTGCTTACAGCTACTTGTATTTGCTATATTGCTCTCTTTGGGGGTTTTATAAATTCAATCAAATAAATCCAATAAAACCAATGATCCATACATAAGAATTTGAAAGCAAAAAAAAAAAAAATACTGTATTTACTCAAATATAACTCTAAATTTTTTCCCCAAAATGAAAGCTAAAAAATTGTGTTGCGAGATACGTGCGAGAATTTTCGGAAACTAAAGTTTTCAGAAAAAAACTGAAAATGGTGCGACTTACCAAGAAGTTCCTACTCGCTATCACTACTTTTGGCATCGAGAACAGTTTCTTTGTGTGCATCGTCAAAGTCATCTACCCAAACAGCATCATCTTCTTTCCCATTATTTCAAGCAAAAATTACCAGTAATTTGCAAGACTTGAGATACGTAGAGCAGTGAGGAACTGCATATGATTGGTGCGGCATTAACAAAAGATTGCACGAACCAAAGACAAATTAGCATTTCAACAGTTGAGTTGAAATGCTAATTCCCTTCAACCGAATTCCATAATATCTGAAATACGTTCACTATATATTTCTTAGTTTTAACATGTTAACGACGGGGATGGCGTCAAGCAAAACCATATGTTCCACCAGCAACATATGGTTTTGCTTGGTCTACACTGCAGTTTCCATTGGGAGAGGGGATGTGATTCATTAGTTAGTGCCGTTTTATCCTGGTTGTCTCTAACTGCACTGTTTGTTGAAAAATATAATGACTCCTTTAATTATGCATAGCTGAAAATTGCCACGTATCCCCTAACGACCTTTCGCATACCCCCAGGAGTACGCGTACCACACTTTGAGAAACACTGCTCTACAATGTCTCCACATCACAGTGAAAACTAGGTGACCAGATCTGAGCACAATAGTCCAAGTGTGGTCTGACCAGTGCCTTATACAGTGGCACAACTACTGCCTTATATGTTAGAGTAATTCTTATCATAGCAGCACTATAATGTGCTGCCTTTGCAAGACTTGCAATATGCCCTCTAAACTTCAGTCTACTGTCAACCATCACTCCCAAATCTCTAATCTCATCCACTTCCTGCAGTACAGCACCATCGATATAGTACACATGACTTATATTTCTGCACTCCAAAATGCAACACTTTGCACTTATTGATATTAAAACTACAACCACACTCTTTTGTCCAAGTAAAAAGTCTATTCAAATCTTCCTGAAGAAAATTAACATCAGCAGTGCTATTTTGCCTTCTTTCCACTCCTTAGGAATCCTACCCACTGCAAGACTTTAATTAAATAATCAGGTCAGGTCACAGCCAACTGTGGTGCACATTCCTTAATAATACGTGGTGATATGTCATCCATTCCCACAGTCTTATTCACATCTAACCCAACCAACATCTGACACACTTCTGCTTCTTTAACTTCCAATTCTCCTAATACTTGCCTCTCTTCTATATATATATATATATATACGACAGCATCATTTACACCAGTATTATATACGGTGATAAGGTGCTCGTTCAATAATTCTACTATATCCTTTGCAGCTGTTGTCTGCTGCCATGACTATCCACCAATGTTAATCTGCCATAATTATTCTTTCTCACTTTATACTCTTCATGAGTCAGATCACAACCAAACTGCCTTGTACCTCCTCCATAACATTTTCTTTTCCAGCAAGGCTTGCTTAATTTCACTGTTCATCCATTTCACTCCTAATCTATTTACTCGCTTCATTTTTGGTATGCAGTTATACATAGCTTTTGTCAGATACTGCCTTGTGGGTATCCATGCATTGCCAACATCATTTTTTTCACTCAGTCATCTATCCAACATACCGATGTTAACTGACTACAGAGTTTCCTATAATCACCTGCTTCATACTTCCACATGTATTCATTTTTGGCATTAATCTTTTCTTGTTTCATCACTTCCCAAACAAACATCTCATGATCACTAACACCAACTGGTCGCAGTGTCAACTCCTCATGAACAACTACATCTTGCAAAGTTATCACCAAATCCAAAACATTAAAGACTCTAGTTGCTTAAGGCACTTATCTTTAAGAAATTCCAAAAACTCGCTGTCTTTGTTCCTATACACCATTTCTTCCTTCCAGTCTATATTCCTGTAATGAAAGCCTCCCATCAGGATCACCTTCTTTTTACATGCCCAAATAATTTGCCTAAACATTTCACAATTGGTATTCTTTGCATTCCCTGGCCTCTAACAGCATCCTATCAGGTATACAAACCTGTTTATTTCACCTTCACACCACATAGATTCAAAATCTGTGCATGCACTATCAAATTCTACACTTTGTGGACACAATTCCTCTCCAATCATTAACAGCACTCCTTTTCCCCTTTTCACATTTCTATCCTTCTGGAAATTATATATCCTTCTAGTTCTATTCCTGACATCACATCCTCCTATAATATATAGAATATATTATATATAACATAATATATTATACATAAAATCAATACAGTATTCATTGCTTTATCAAGATGAGATCACTACTCCAAAAAACTTCAACATTGCTCACTTCAATATGTGAGTGTCTATCAGCTATGGTGCAAATGTAGGTCATCTTACTATGGACAGAAAGAAAAATCCATCAAGCAACATTGAAGAACATGTCTGAGATACTGAATACCATAAGAGTGAGGTCTCAACTTTACCATCACATGTACTCTCTTCAGCTGATCTACAAGATGCTTAGTCAATGAGACATCAAGTATTATGAGATAAAGATTTGCTGATGAAAATTGGCGAAAGAGGACTGCTCATGGCTAGACCACAGTTCTGTTTGTATATTGTGTTTTTATGTTTTAAATATCCAGATGAGATACAATGTTTAAGGAGTGCCAAAACCTGCTTTGAGAATTTACCTTGTAATAGTACACTGCTACCTTGGAATCCTTGGAAATGGCATTGGATCCAAAACATCATATAAACCAAGGTATCAACTTGGTGGAATAGCCAAATGCATGTATGGAAATACATAAATATGCACAGCATGCTGAACAATGCAATGCACAATTAAAAATATTTTAAAAAGCATGAGTCCCTTGCATTGCTACATAGTGTTTGTCACCTTTGTTAATCTTGACTAAGTACTAATTTGTGTGTGTTTGCACTTGAAGAAATCCTATGTGATAAGGATGAAATGTTATGTTTTTAATTAAAATAATTGTTACTATCTTATTCTAGTTTTCTGTCTTAACATGAATTTCTGAATGGTCTAAATAATTAACAGGTATGATGCTCCCTCTTTTCAAACATGATGATTTATTATCCCCATTATTGTTTATTTATCCATTTATAGAATTTATATTTATATGCATATATGATTATGTATACATGGAAAAATATGATGTATATTATTACAAAGAAAAACCATTTATAGATTTTTCTTATTTTCTTGATCACTGCTGAATAATGTGCACATAATATTGATTTGGTGTGCCTACCATCATTTTAGAGAAACCATGTTAACAATATATCAAGCACAGTAGAGCATCATAAGTACAGCTCAGTAGAAGAGCAAATAACAGAGGAGGAAAGCAGCTAAAGTATGATGACTAGATTAACACCCAGTCTGATACTAATGAATAAAAAAAGAAATCAATAAATTCCAATGACTGTAATGAAAAGGCAAAAATATGCGAGAATCAGTGAATTACCATATATAGTCCTGGAGTCTTGTTATTATTATTAAGTATAAGAAAGCTGAAGTCAATCCATATGATAATATAATTTGAAATAGTGGACCTAGATCCTGTAAAATGAGAAGCACAATCCAGAAGCATAATGCAGATGCTTCTCCTTAAGGCACATCTATCCTATTCATCATCTTTATAATTAGCAATGGAGCAAAGTAGTTGGTTGACCTAAATCCAACTGATGATAACACAGTAAGGTTGTCTTATGGGACGGTAGGAAGGTGGCACTTTGGGACGAATTAAGCAAATGAGAGAAATTCAAATCCTGAGTACTTTCAAATTGTTATTTCTGTTTAGATTGGTGGAAAACAGCAGTTTAGCATGATTCCTTTAACCTTATCTTAGAATGAGCCCAGGCTTAATGAAGCAGTGGTTTATTTTTCCTGTCAATCCAATTTGAATCAGTGAGATTCAAAGACATAATTGGAATAATTTGCCTTGCCATAGCATAGATCCTAATATGTCATTTTTGGCCTTTTTCTGACCAGAAAGAGTTTTCTAATTAACTACAGCTGCAACATCCATACATCGGGGAAACAGGGCCTTTTTCCTAACATATGAGGTTGTTCAAGTACACTTAATGTTTCATAAAAAAGATGAGCCACATACTGATACAGCAGGAGGTTGGCTGCAGTATGGAAGTGGCTACTTTACTGATATTATTCTTTATAAATAGTGTGATATTGTTGTTCATGTTATGTTGCTGCTTGAATTTTGGAGGAAAATTTAAATTCTCAAGAAGTGAAGCATCAATGTCAACCAAACAGCTGCTAAAATTCAGCCAACCTCCTGCAACTTCAATGACTTGCATTTTTACATTTTAACATTTTTTATAAGATATCACTAATTATTTTTTTTAAGATGGAAATAAACAGTCAAGGAACAGCTGGTTGAAATTATTTAAATAATGTGACTTGTAGCAATGTCTATAGCATCTGCCCTCCAATTATGTCTAATTGTACTGATACTAAATTTGGAATCTTAACAATATAAGAAACAGCTATATTCCACATTTTAAAACAAATCTGTATAGATGACTGGAATCAGTGATATCTTCCTCCCCCCTTAAGTTTTGCAAACTTGAGCTGAATTTTCCAAATGATATTGTGCAATATGACACAATTGTATTCTTAAGTTGATGAAGACAAACAATGCAACTTGTAGAGGTATTTTCAGAGATGGAAACCCATTTTATTTTAGTCCAGTAAGTCTGAATTCTCAGAAGACAATTAACAATTCTAGAAATAACTATATTCCATATTTAGCTGAAATCAGCCATGCAAAAAAAAAAAAAAAAGAAAGTTATGTGGAGGAGGTGTTCCTTCCTACATTTTTTGACATCATACATCATTGTTAAAATTTCACTAAAAAATTCCATCTAGTTGGCAGATATTTTTTTAGAGATATTTAAGAAATCCAACTGGGTTGAAATTTTCAGGGAATATAAACATTAGGAATAAATTTCATTTAGAGCAAAAGAATACCAAAACTAGAAATAACTATATTCCATATTTGGCTGAAATCAGTATTGCAAAAAAAAACCTATTTGTGACTCCATTTCCCAGCTGAATATTATCAGTCTGCTACTTTTAGTCAGAAGAGGTATTAATAGGATAAAGCCTGCCAAATTTAGGACTTAGTGTTAATTAAATTCCAATTATAAATAATAATAATGATAATAAATAAACTTTGAAAATAGTGTAAAAATGCTCAAAAATCGTTGCTCTTCTCTCTCTCTCTCTCTCTCTCTCTCCACGTTCTCTGCAGGCATCTGTACAGGTTGTATTGTTCAACTATTTTTTAACAAAATTTAGAATGTATATTCTAAATTTTGTCAAAAAAAAGAGGATATAGCTATATTCTAAAATCTATACTCTAAATTTGCAAGGGCATTTGACAGGATTCCATATGGAACTCTGTTACGCAAACAGCAAGAAATGGAGATGGACATGAAACTGGTGACATGGATAAAAGATTGGCTAATGTACACATACCAAAAAGTAGTATATGGAGGAGCAGAATCCAGGAGAAGGAGTTGACTAGTGGTTTGCCACAGGACTCAGTGCTTAGACCATTGCTGTTTAATTTGTAAATCTATGATATTATTATTATTATTATTCGTGACACCTCCAAGGAGTCCGATGACTCATCGTGGGAGGACACCTACAACTGGCTCAACCACTACACCGAACCTCTACTACGAATCATATCCATCAACGCCATCTACCGCCCACCTCCACCACTACCACAACTAGTATTTTTTTTTTTTTTGTCTGGTAAATTGTGTGTGTTCTGAAGGGCCGATTTGTCTGTATGCAGGATGAAAAACCCAAGTTTCTGGGAGAAAAAACCCTGCTACCTCCGTATGAGATCGGCTAACTCACCTCCGATTAAAATTGTCCAGATAAAGATTCCTCCCGTCGTGACGAGAATCGAACTTAGGCCTATTCCAATCGAAGGGCGCAATGTACCGTTGTTCTTCCAATTGCGCTACGGCGGCGCTATATAAATATAGGAAATAATTTTAAGGGAGATATTCAGTTGTTCGAGGATGATGCAAAGTTGAATTGGGTAATTGTTAATCAAGATGATGTAGAGAGCTTGCAGGATAATTTAATTAGTCTCTGACAGTATGGGTAAAAACATACTGGATGTCAATTTAACGTGGAAAAGTGCAATGTTATGCATTACAAGTTGTGTATCACATGAAGAAAACTTTACTGCAAGAAATTGATGAAGCCAGGGATATGGGGATAGTAGTAGACAGAGAGTTGAAGTTTAGAGGACATATTGCTGAAGTAGTCATGGTAGCTCACAGGATTACTTGGTTATTGAAGAACACACTAACAAGCAGAGATATGGGAGTTATTAATCCTCTATAAAGCCTTGATACAAAATCTGGATTAGTGTGCTCAGGTCTGGTTAACTGGGTTTCTATAAGATGAGGAATTGCTGGTGAGAATCCAGAGGCAAGTGACCAGGGTGCGAATGGACTGTGGAATGCTTTCTGTGAGGATATATTGAGAGTTTGTGGATTGAAAAGCTAGTCAATAGGCAAAAAATGGGGGGGGTATAATTATTATTATTATTATTATTATTAAACAAGACCTCATGGAGTCAAAGACTCATCTAGGAGGTCCTTTTATCTCACACACATCTCATCATACCGGGTCTTAAACACATTCAAACTCCTTGCAGACACCACACTCTCAGGCAAGGCATTCCAATCATTCACAACTCTGCACGAAAAAAACCTGCCTCTCACTCCCCTACTCACACCCTCTTTATACAGTTTCCAGGGATGACCTCTGGTTCTCCCCTGATCTCCCACTATTCGCTGTAGAACTTCTCCACCATTGATCCTATAGCAACCCCTTACCAACTTTTAGGTCTCTATCATATCTCCCCTCTTCCTTCTCTCCACTAGTCTCTGCAAATTACATCTTTTCAATCTTTCCTCATACTCGACATTCCAGAGGTCAGAAACTACCTTAGTCAGTCGCCTTTGGACCCTTTCCAACATCTCCTCATCCTTCTGAAAACCAGGTGACCAAATCTGGGCACAATAGTCCATGTGTGGCCTAATCAAAGCCTTATACAATGGAACAAGAATCTCCCTACTTCTACACGTCAGTGTCCTCCTCATCATTCCCAGAAGTCTTTGTGTTGTCTTCACAATTTTGGCGATGTGACCCCTAAATTTTAGATCCTTATCCACTATCACTCCCAGATCTCTTATTTCCTCTACTTCCAACAATATATTCTTACCAAGCATAAATTCTGCATCCCATCTTTGTTTTCCAAATTTTAAAACCTTACATTTTGCAACATTGAACTCACACCCCCATTTGCTTGCCCAATCACTCAATTTATTCAAGTCTTCTTGCAAGGCCACAACATCTTCACTACTCTTTATGGTTCTTCCCAACTTTGCATCATCTGCAAACAACTGAATATCTCCATCCAAATCTTCGCCAATATCATTAATATACAAGTTAAATAGTAATGGCCCTAAAACAGATCCCTGAGGCACTCCACTAGTGACTTTCCTTTTCCTGGATATTGCACCCCCATACACAACTTGTTGATACCTATCAGATAGCCAGTCTCCAATCCAATGCACTAATCTAATATCCAACCCCATCTGCTCTAGTTTGACTGTCAACTTATCATGAGGCACTCTATCAAAAGCTTTTGCGAAATCCAAGTATATTACTGTGTATCCTTCTCCTCTGTCCAAGGAAGCAGTCACTTTATTGTAATAAGTAAGTAGATTACTAAAACACAACCTCCCTTTAGCAAATCCATGCTGTCCATCAAAGATTATACCATTGTTGTCAACCCAACTCTGGATTCTAGCTCTCACAAGCTTCTCCAACAACTTAACCACAACACCCGACACACAGATAGGCCTATAGTTTGATGCTTGAGTTCGATCACCTCCTTTATGAAGTGGCACAATCTTGCCCTCCTTCCACTCTTTAGGGACTTGACCAAGTGCAAGACTCGTATTAAAAAAATATGTCAAGGCAGGTGTCAACTCTCTGGCACATTCCTTCAGAATACGCGGTGATATATTATCAAGTCCCACAGCCTTATTTACATCTAGTTTACTCAACTCCCCAAACACCTCTTGCTCACTTACAGTCAGTCTCTCCTCCCCATCATCAACTGCTCTTAATCTCTCCATGAAGTCACATTCACAAGATTGAAAGATCTTTATGAACTGCTCATTAAGTATCTCCACCACACATTCTGCAACAGCTGTCTTTATACCATTTCCTCCAATCAATGTCATCCTTCCATAATCATTCTTTCTTTTGCTGGCTACATATTGAAAGAACTCCCTAGGATTCTTTTTAGCTTCATTAGCTAACTGCTGTTCATACCTCTCTTTAGCTACTCTCACCAACCAAGTCACTCTCCTTGCCTGGTCTTTGTAGAACTCATGAAATTGGTTACTTCCACTTCTCTTATGCTGCCTCCACAATGCCCTTTTTCTCTGTATTGCATGCTTAATCTCTTTATTCATCCATCTCACACCTAACTTATTTAACCTTCTCACCCGTGGTATACATTTAGACATTGCATCCACTAAATATTTTTTGAAAATCCCCCAAGCTGCATTGATCTCTTTTCCAGCTAACTCCTCATTCCATGCTACACCTGCAAGCTGTCTCCTGAGCTCTTCATAATCACCCCCCTTGTAGTTCCACATATACCCTTTTTTCACAGGGGTCCTTGCACTGCTGGCAACCACCCAAGTAATCACCTCATGGTCACTTTCACCAATTGGTGGATGATTTGATACCTCATTGATAATTACATCCTCCGATGAGATGACCAAATCCAAGACCCTTAATCCTCTTGTGCCCTCTGTTACATACTGTCTGAGGTAGTTATCCCTCAAAAACTCAAGAAACTCATTTTCTTTACTTCCAGTTGCTATCTCTTCATTCCAGTCTATATTGCCATAATTAAAATCACCCATAATGATCACCCTTTTCTTATTTGCTTGGCTTATTTGACTATACATTTCACTATCACCACCATCCACATTACCAGGTCTATAACAACATCCCACCAAGTATTTGATTCTATTCACCCCTATCTCACACCATACTGCCTCAAAACCACTGGCCCCATTTCCCCCTTGCATCTCTACCTTGTATGGACATAACTCTTTCTCTATCATCAATAGCACTCCCCCTCCCTTTTTACCCCTTCTATCCTCACGAAACACATCATACCTTTCCATCTCTATTCCTGTCAGGATGTCATCCTCATCTAACCATGTCTCACTTATTCCGACAATCTCTGGGTGCACAGACGCAATTAGTGCAACCATTTCATCCGCCTTGTTTCTTATACTTCTAGCATTGGTATACAAACACAACAACTCATTTCTGGATCTACAGCTAGTTCCACTGATACCACTCACTCGATGTGATCTCTCCATGCTGGACTGGGGCCATTTCCCTTTCTGCTTCTTCATTTTAGAACCCTTTGCAATTCCATCTGTTTCCTTTTGATCCCTGATCATCCCATTACTTTCCTGCCTACACATTCTCTCACCTCCTCTTGGAGCATCCACCTTTCTCACGCTGTGTATCCCTGTCCACCCTGAGCCTCCCCGTTTCCCTGCTCCTCTTGCACACCCATTCTCTCATTATCTATACTCATACCACTCACTTCCACATTCATTTCCACTCCTTCAATCTCTCTTGTCTTACTCTCCTGCTCTTCCACATCACTCCCCTCTTGATCTGATTCATTCTCTCTATTCACTTCTCTACCTTCCAGCAGCAGTCTCTCCAAGCGACTCACACCATAACCACTCAAATGCAGTCCATCGCTCCCATACAGCTCACTTCGTCCCTCAAACTCATTCCACACATTAACAAACTGTACTCCCATCTCCTCACACATTTCAGCCAGAATATCATTCATAATCCTTGCTCTCCGCCTCATTTCACCACAATCATACCTAGGCAACACACTGACCACCCTTCCTGTCACACTATTCTCCTTTATCTTTCCAAGCAGTCTCCTGACATTCATTTTGACATGCTCTTTGTTCTCTCTCAAATCATTTGTTCCAATTAATACAATTAACTCTTTTGCTCGTTCCCGCCTCATGTTCAATGCCTCAATCACTCTACTCATTTTACCGCCTGGAAAACATACCTTGTGCATTTTATCCTCTAGCACACCTTTAATAATGGAGTCGCCATACAACGCCACTCGCTCATATTTTGTTAACTCTTTCATGCCATCATGATTTATTTTAATAGTTTTGACCTGCATTCTCTTAATTTCATTCCGCATCCATTTCATTTCTTGCTTCATCCAATCCAATTCACCTTCTGAACCTCGCGACACATTCACTCTATCATTAAATCTTTCTAACTTTCTAACTCTCGACTCTCTCTTCTCACTTTCCCTCTCATTCATCCTTCTTTGTTTCCGTACTTTCGGTCCAACATACGTCCAACTTTCACTGTCATTCTTCTCACTTTCACTCTCACATATCTTTCTTTGTTTCCGTACTTTCGGACTAACATGCGTCCAACTTTCGCTATCATTCTTTTCACTTTTACTGTCATTCATCTTTCTTTGGTTTAGTACTTTCGTTCCAACATGCGTCCAACTTTCGCCATCAGTCATTCTTTTTTCGCTATCATTCATTCTTTCGATTTTTTTTACTTGCGGTTTCTGCACCACGCCATTTCTACTTTCATTCGTTCTCTCAATTTCGTTTCTTTCCGCCTCACTTTCGTCCCTTTTAACATCCGTTACGGTTGTCAAATCGCTCTTTTTCTTTTTTCCTGATTTTTTAACATTTTTTCGCCTGTCTTTCTCGCCATTCTCTTTCAAACGTGCACTCACGACACAATCGGTACTAGCACTTTCTGTCATCAACTTCATATTCGCATTCATCAATTCCTCGTTCAGGTCACATTTCGCACACACCCTTCTTCCATCCGCACTAAACATCCACAAATCATTTATGTAATCGAAGGAATACATATAACAGACCTCACACTTAACGAACCTACTGAAATCCAAATTAAAATTATGGAATGACAATGCAGCTGCCAATTTTTTTTTTCTGCAGGTTACTAGGTCTAATATTAACGTTTTCGTATTTAGTTTAAGCAAGAAAAAAAAAACCCACACTAATACTATCGGTAGCGTACAACGTTTACAGCCACTCTTACTTAAACAATTACGCATATATACTTAATTATTCCTAGTAAAACTTATCTGAATCAGGAGCTCTTCAAAGCACGTTCGTAGCGCCTGACCCACTAGCGCCCTCCAATAGAAGTATTTAAATTACTTAAAGGATTTTATCAAGGACATAAGGACTAGATTTTTCACTTGGAGAGTGGTGAATGAATGGAATGGGTTGCCTGAGTCAGTTGTGAGTGCTTTGTCTGTTATTGTTTCAAGGAGAGATGTGATAGATATTGTGTTGATAGTTTGGATCTCCCATGATGAGTCTTAGGACTCAAGTTTCTGTGTGGTAATAATAATAATAATAAATTTTGTCAAAAAAACAGTTGAATAATGCAGCTTGTAGAAATGATCACAGAGGTAGAGGACACAGAAAAGAAAGTGCTTCTTAGCGTTTTTCAGTATTTTCAAGGTGCTCTAATTTTTTTTATTAACTGGAATTTAAGGAATAATAAGGCCCAAATTTGATAGGCTGTACTCTGTCTTATCTAATTTGTGCCTCATTATTCCTTAAATAGATTTCGCAGACTTTATTCGTGTTAAATACTTTTCTCGGCAGGCTGATAATATTCATTCAAAACTGGAATTTGTTTTGGTTGAATATTAACAGCAACATTTAGCATTAATAATTTTTGTAATAAGATCAGCCACTCATTCACTATAAGTAATTGGCTTAAAAATAACTGTCATAACGAGAAGATATTGGCCCTAAGATCCAAAGAAAATCCTACGGAATTTTTTAGCTATGTGACCAGTAAGAAGAGAAATGACTGTGGAAGAATGATATTGTGGGATAAAATTGGGAATAGAGTGACCGATGCAGAGGACATAGTGGAATTGTTCAATGAACACTTTATTGGAGTATTTCATCCTAGAGGAATCAGTTTTAATGCTAGAGGGATTGGGCAGGATCGAGGTTTAGAGGTACAGGAGGAGAGTGTGTTTCAAATACTGAGTACTCTGGATGTCAGTAAAGGTTTGGAACTGGATGGTATTTCACCACGAGTTTTGAGAGAATGTGCTAGGGAACTGACAGAGCCTTTAACCTGGCTTTTCAATGAAAGCCTGGCTGCAGGAAAGGTGCCCAGAGAATGGAAGGAAGGTAAGATAGTGCCATTGCATAATGGTGGTAACAGTGGTAACAGACTGGAAGTGTCTAATTATAGGCCAGTTTGTTTGTCATCAGTAGTTGTTAAGATCTTGGAGCAAGTAGTGAGGGACTGTATACAGCACTGGGCAGATGAGGATCTCATGTTGGGGTAATGTCACGAGGGTAATGTTATCTGTGAGAGTCAACATGGATTTGTGAAAGGGTGCTCTTGTTTTAGCAATATGCTAGCCTTTTATAATTAAGTTACAAGAACATTAGATGAGGGAAAGGCATATACTGCAATTTTCTTAGACTTAGCGAAGGCTAAGTCTAGCAACAGGGTGCCACATGAATAAGCTGATGTTTAAGTTGCAGCACATGGGTCTGGATGTCAGATTTGTCA
Organism: Typopeltis vanoorti; assembly: GCF_054136105.1. Taxonomy (NCBI): domain Eukaryota; kingdom Metazoa; phylum Arthropoda; class Arachnida; order Uropygi; family Thelyphonidae; genus Typopeltis; species Typopeltis vanoorti. Next base: position 20,204,736 of record NC_143567.1, on the reverse strand, counting down.
ACTGGATTCAGGATTGGCTGTCTGATAGGTATCAGAGTGGGGTCCCACAGGGCTCAGGGATCCCACTTATAACCCACTCCTACTAGGACCTATATTGTTTAACCATTATATCAAAGACATTGCCAGTGGATTGCAAGGGGATATTCAGTTGTTTTCGGATAGTGCGAAGCTGGGAAGGATTATTAGTAATAGTCCAGATGTGGTAGCCCTGCAAGAGGAATTGAATAAGCTAGATAGATGGGCCAATGAATGGGGGGTGTCGGTTTAATGCAGCAGAATGCAAGGTCTTGAGGTTTGGGAAACATCGATGGGACACTGCATACTCTATGGGAGGAGTTATACTGGAGGAAGTTGGGGAGACAAGAGATCTGGGGTTGATGATTGATAGAAACCTGAAGTTTAGAGGACATATTGCAAAGGCAATGAAGGTAACACAGAAGATTGCTGCAATTATGAGAAGGTCACTGACCTGCAGAGAGAGGAAGGTTATCATTCCATTGTATAAGTCTCTGATCAGACCACACTTGGAATATTGTTCTCATATTTGGTCCCCAGGATTTGAAGGGGATAAATTAACTGTGGAAAGGGTACAAAGATGGTTTCAGGACTGTACAATTTTGGTTATGAGGATTGGCTGAGGGAATGTGGACTGCAGAGTTTGATGGATAGAAGAAGTAGAGGTGATATGATTGAGACTTTTAAACTGTTGAGAGGTGGTTACAGGGTTGACACTGGGGAGTTCTTTTGCTTGGTTGAACAGCGGGAAGGAGTGATGACAAGAGGCCATCCCTGGAAGTTACGAAAGGAAACTGTGAGCAGGGTGAGGAGTGGTTTCTTTGCATGGAGGGTGGTTGAACCGCGGAATGCATTGCCTGATGGAGTGGTGAGAGCGAGAACGGTCAATGAGTTTAAGGAGTGGTATGATAGACTTTGTGTTTTTTAGGGGGGGGGGACCTCCCCTCGATGAGTCTTGACAGACTTTATGTTCTTAGGAAGGACCTCCGATGAGTGTCTTTTGACTCCATGGAGGCTTGAATAATAATAATAATAACTCTTGATACATAGATGGTTTCTAGTGAAAGGGTGAGAATTTCACTGTTGAGAATACAGATGCTATTCAGTTTCCTTGCGTACTTATTTTCTTTTATAACTTACATTAAAAAGTCAAATGTAAAACTAAGTTTTTTTCCCCCAATTCAAGGTTGACCAAAATAGTGTGATGCATATATTATATTTTATAGAAAATCTTGCCTAGTATTTTGTTATACAATACTGAACATTCCTTATCATCTACATCATACTTTCAAAATTTAGCAGTTATGTTTTTTTTGAATCTGCTCTCTCTCTCTCTCTCTCTCTCTCTCTCTCTGCTTTTTGAGGTTTCTCTGATAATGTTATTATTACAATTATTATTTTCCTGAACTCCATAAAAATATGATTCATCATGGCGGTCAACACTATACAACACAAAGCCTATCACACCACTCCTTAAATTCATCCACCATTCCACTTTTACAACCCTCCTCAGAAAATGCATCTCGTGCTCCTGCCATTCTGCATGAAAACACTTACCCTTTTACCCACTACTTCCTTTTGCAACTTCTGAGAATGGCCTTTGTCATTGTTCCTTCTCCTCATTCTATGTGTAGAAAAGTATCCTCAGAGTCTGTCTGGTAGTAACCTTTCAAAAGCTTAAATGTCTCAGTCATATCCCTCCCCTTCATTTTCTGTCCATCAAACTCTGTACTTTGCATGCTTTCAGTCTCTCCTCCTTACCAACATTGAACAGTCCCAATATCACATTCATTAGTCCACTCTGCATGCTCTCCAAGATGACTTCATCCATTTCAAATCCTGCTGATTAGATCTGAGCACATCAATCTAGATGTGGTTTCAACACATACAGCAGAAACACCTCTCCCCCATTTACCTCTCATTGTCAATGTCCTCCTCAATACTGCAGCAGTTCTCTGAGTCGTTTTCACAACCAAACTTCATATTTCTACCTATGATCACTTTAAGCAATCCACTGCTTCCTATGCTTCTTCCAGGATTACTCCATCAAGTGAGTATGAAACATCCCAAATTTCAAAACCTTATATTTAATTCCATTAAACTGATATTCTCATTCATTGTCCACCTTTCCAGCTTATTCCAATTCTCTTGATTAATCAAAACATCAGTTATATTATTAATAATTCTCCTAAACTTCATGTTATTTTCCACCTGGTTGACCAATTGGTTAGCATACCCACTCTCCAACCAGTAGGTTGCAGGTTCAAATCCCACTTTGGGCATAGATGTTTGATTGTCTTTAGGTAAGAGATGAATTTCATCGCCCAGTGTGAGACCACCACACTGCTTATTGGAGGTCTGAAGTGGCTTGAAAAAGTTCCATGTTTGATCTGTAGAGCAGAGCTTCCAGACAGCGTAAAAATAAATTTAAAAAAATACAAAATATATATAGAAAATTGATATTTAAAAACAAACGAAAAAAAAAATCCTTAGTCCACCCATGCTACAAATGTAGTTTGTAGCATGGGTGGACTAAGTCTTTCATGAGTGGAAACTACATAAAAACAATATCATTACCATGTAGAATGTTACAACTTAAAAAACAAGTTATCATGTAATATCATGTCAAATGCCTTTGCAAAATCCAAAAACGACAAGAGTGTATGCCTTACCCTCAGTAATGGCTCCAGTACTAAATCATATGGAACTCTACTTATAACCTTCCTACTCTCTGATTCTGCTCCCACACATGCATCTCTCTCTCTCTCTCTCTCTCTCTCTCTCATATTGATCAGAAAGCCAGTTCTCGTGTTATGTTACAACTTAAAAAACAAGTTATGTAATACCATGTGAAATGCCTTTGCAAAATCTAAAAATAATAGTGTATTGTTGGAATTTTTTCGCTTGGTTATACTATAAATTAAAAATGCCAAGAAATTATATACGTGGTTTAAGTCCTGAAAATACCGGAAGTATTTTCAGGACTGGGGCAAGTCGTGATAAAGGTGGTATGACTTCACACCACTTGCCTTAGTATCCCATAATGCAAATCACATCTCCTTGCAGACATGTATAATGCTATGCATTATGGGAAGGGTCACTACCTAGATCGGTTCTGACCTTTATTGAGGTCTCTTCAGTGGGACAATAAAGGTCAAAACCAGATACATTGTATGTATCCAAAACTTATGATCCATTGTATGACTTTCCAAAACTCGTGATCATGTTTCCACCATGACATGGTGCCTCCACTGTCCAGTTTATCTTGCTAAAATTGAAGTCACCCAAAACATTTCCTGCCAATTTTCATATTTCCTGATATATAGCAACATCCCACTAAATATCATTTGCTCTATAAACTCTCACATTTGTTAGACTACACACCACACACACACACACACACGCACATGCGCGCACACACACACACACTCATAAAGCACTTGTATCCTTTCTACTCTACCCCTCTACCGTGAGATGTCACAGTTCATCTTTTATCATGAGTAAAACTCAACCACCATGTTCACCTTTCCTACCTTGCCAAAATATGCTATACCCTTCAATTTCTGATCTTGTTAAAAAAACATCCTCTTTGGTTAACCAATTTTCATTAATACCAAAAATCTTTGGAAAGACTGAGTTAATCAATGACAAAAATTCACTCACATTTGTATACAGAAAAACCAATGCATCAACAAAATTCACCTAGCTATTCTTTCTTTTAAGCTTACACGGTGATCCGAATGCATTTTTGAAAATTATGGAGACAACTACTGTGTTTGAATAAAAACTTTAGTTTAATATAACTAAAATTGGGAGTGCTGTTGATGATAAAGAAAGAGTTATGTCCATACAAGGTAGAGATGCAAGAGGGAAATAGGGCCAGTGGTTTTGAGGCAGTATGGTGTGAGATAGAGGTGAATAGAATCAAATACTTGGTGGGATGTTGTTATAGACCTGGTAATGTGGATGGTGGTGAATAGTGAAATGTATAGTCAAATAAGCCAAGCAAATAAGAAAAGGGTGATCGTTATGGGTGATTTTAATTATGACAATATAGACTGGAATGAAGAGATAGCAACTGGAAGTAAAGAAAATTAGTTTCTTGAGTTTTTGAGGGATAACTACCTCAGACAGTATGTAACAGAGGGCACACGAGGATTAAGGGTCTTGGATTTGGTCATCTCATCGGAGGATGTAATTATCAATGAGGTGTCAAATCATCCACCAGTTGGTGATTATGAAGAGCTCAGGAGACAGCTTGCAGGTGTAACATGGAATGAGGAGTTAGCTGGAAAAGAGATCAATGCAGCTTGGGGGATTTTCAAAAACTACTTAGTAGATGCAATGTCTAAATGTATACCACGGGTGAGAAGATTAAATAAGGTAAGTGTGAGATGGATGAATAAAGAGATTAAGCATGCAATACAGAATAAAAGGGCATTGTGGAGACAGCATAAGAGAAGTGGAAGTAACCAATTTCATGAGGTCTACAAAGACCAGGCAAGGAGGGTGACTTGGTTGGTGAGAGTAGCTAAAGAGAGGTATGAACAGCAGTTAGCTGTTCGCAGTTAGCAGTTAGCTAATGAAGCCAAAAAGAATCCTAGGGAGTTCTTTCGATATGTAGCCAGCAAAAGAAAGAATGATTATGGAAGGATGACATTGATTGGAGGAAATGGTATAAAGACAGCTGTTGCAGAATGTGTGGTGGAGATACTTAATGAGCAGTTCATAAAGATCTTTCAATCTTGTGAATGTGACTTCATGGAGAGATTAAGGGCAGTTGATGATGGGGAGGAGAGACTGACTGTAAGTGAGCAAGAGGTGTTTGGGGAGTTGAGTAAACTAGATGTAAATAAGGCTGTGGGACTTGATAATATATCACCGCGTATTCTGAAGGAATGTGCCAGAGAGTTGACACCTGCCTTGACATATTTTTTTAATATGAATCTTGCACTTGGTCAAGTCCCTAAAGAGTGGAATGAGGGCAAGATTGTGCCACTTCATAAAGGAGGTGATCGAACTCAAGCATCAAACTATCGGCCTATCTGTGTGTCAGGTGTTGTGGTTAAGTTGTTGGAGAAGCTTGTGAGAACTAGGATCCAGAGTTGGGTTGACAACAATGGTATAATCTTTGATGGACAGCATGGATTTGCTAAAGGGAGGTCATGTTTTAGTAATCTACTTACTTATTGCAATAAAGTGACTGCTTCCTATGACAGAGGAGAAGGATACACAGTAATATACTTGGATTTCGCAAAAGCTTTTGATAGAGTACCTCATGATAAGTTGACAGTCAAACTAGAGCAGATGGAGTTGGATATTAGATTAGTGCAGTGGATTGGAGACTGGCTATCTGATAGGTATCAACAAGTTGTGTATGGGGGTGCAATATCCAGGAAAAGGAAAGTCACTAGTGGAGTGCCTCAGGGGTCTGTTTTAGGGCCATTGCTATTTAACTTGTATATTAATGATATTGGCGAAGATTTGGTATAATCGGGTATATTTTGGTATATTCAGTTGTTTGCAGATGATGCAAAGTTGGGACGAGCCATAAAGAGTAGTGAAGATGTTATGGCCTTGCAAGAAGACTTGAATAAATTGAGTGATTGGGCAAGCAAATAGGGATGTGAGTTCAATGTTGCAAAATGTAAGGTTTTAAAATTTGGAAAACAAAGATGGGATGCAGAATTTATGCTTGGTGAGAATATATTGTTGGAAGCAGAGGAAGGTTGATAGTGGATAAGGATCTAAAATTTAGGGGACACATTGCCAAAATTGTGAAGACAACACAAAGACTTCTGGGAATGATGCGGAGGACACTGACGTGTAGAAGTAGGGAGATTCTTGTTCCATTGTATAAGGCTTTGATTAGGCCACACATGGACTATTGTGCCCAGATTTGGTCACCTGGTTTTCAGAAGGATGAAGAGATGTTGGAAAGGGTCCAAAGGCGACTGACTAAGGTAGTTTCTGACCTCTGGAATGTTGAGTATGAGGAAAGATTGAAAAGATGTAATTTGCAGAGTCTAGTGGAGAGAAGGAAGAGGGGAGATATGATAGAGACCTACAAGTTGGTAAGGGGTTGTTATAAGATCAATGGTGGAGAAGTTCTACAGAGAATAGTGGGAGATCAGGGGAGAACCAGAGGTCATCGCTGGAAACTGTATAAAGAGGGTGTGAGTAGGGGAGTGAGAGGCAGATTTTTTTTGTGCAGAGTTGTGAGTGGTTGGAATGCCTTGCCTGAGAGTGTGGTGTCTGCAAGGAGTTTGAATGTGTTTAAGACACGTTATGATGAGATGTGTGTGAGATAAGAGGAACTTCTAGATGAGTCTTTGACTCCATGAGGTCTTGTTTAATAATTTAATAATAATAAATCTACATTCAACGTTTCGACCTTTATGTCAAGGTTCATCTTCTGGAGCATACAACTATACACAGTAACAAGCTACACTACAATCAAACTGGTTCGTTAAAGACACTGACCAACCGCTACAACAATCGTTGGCTTGCCCTCTGGTGAAAAAAATAAAATAAAATTATATATATATATATATATATATATATATATATATATATAAAAAAAAAAAAATACATCACCGCTAGAGTCCTATTATTAGTGTTATCTCTTGGTTGTAGTTGTTGTTGTGCCCAATGTATTACTACAACCAAGAGATAACACTAATAATAGGACTCTAGCGGTGATGTAATTTTTTTTTTTTTTTTCACCAGAGGTCAGGCCAACAATTGTTGTAGCGGTTGGTCAGTGTCTTTAACGAACCAGTTTGATTGTAGTGTAGCTTGTTACTGTGTATAGTTGTATGCTCCAGAAGATGGCCTTGACATAAAGGTTGAAACGTCGAATGTAGATTTTAGTTATATTAAACTAAAGTTTTTATTCAAGCATGGTAGTTGTCTCCATAATTTTCAAAAATTACCTAGCTATTATTACTCCTCGCATCCTCCACTTGACTCTGCAAAACTCCAGACCTCTCTTCCTATACATTCTTGCTATCATTGCATTCACTATTACTGCTTTTCTCCTCCACTCTACATTACCATATCAAAGCCAAGCATTCACTCTCTTCCCTCTGCCATATTATCAGTCTTTAGCATTAGCATTCCTTCCAAGCCTCCATGGAGTCTGAAGATTCATCACAGTAGGTTGAGCACTAATAGACTACAATAAATATCATGCTTTGAAGATGTTCAATATTGGAACACTCATCATCCACTCTAGCACATTTTACTAATTTACCATCAGCAAGAAGTCTCATTTACACTTCCTTACTCACGACCTTTGTACAATTTCCAGGAATGACCTCTCATCTCACCTCATATACTCATTATACATTTCAATACATCCCAATTTATATATCTCTCTGTCTGTCAGATCTCACTGATGCTGATAATTTTTGACCAAATCAAGCTGGCCAATGCCAAAACTCCTTTATTTCTGATACTTCTGCCATTTGTGTAAATACATTTCAACACTCTCTTGGGTCCACAGTTATCCTTATGTAATATCATTACCAACCCATTCAGATTTTAAACCTGGGAAACTGTACATAGCTGTTCACAGTCATTTCTGCATTCACACACATTTGCCTCAGGGATACACCTATGCTTGATTGCATCTTCTCTAATATCTCTAGTTTCCCTGGCTTTAAATTTCCAACCACTCACTCACTAAACAAACTTCCTCCAGCATCTAACTCAAAACCATTCAGATGCAGTATATCAGGAATATATCTGCAGTAATCCACAGTAACTGTGAAAGTTTCGAATAATAAGTTTTTTTCTGTCTTGTATAATGACTGCTCTTTCTCTTTATTTGCATGAGTTATAATGAAGTTTTAAATTCATACTGTGATAAGTAAATTTTGTATGACTTTAAAATATATTTTGTTGTATTATAGTAGCAAACAAATTAATCCAAACATTCACATTTTAAAGAAAAAAATTAATTTGACAAGAAAATAAGTACAAAAATTAAACTTCAACTTTACCTAATAATTTATATGTGCCCCTTTCCTAATAAGTTCATTAATTCACTTAAGCATGGACTCTACCAATGTAGAACACATTTTTCTTGTTTCTGCATCTTGAAACCATACTTTTATATGGATTGTATTAAGTTATCCTTTGTATCACAATTTAATTTTCTAAGTCTCTTTTTCACTATGGCCGACAAATTTTCTATTGGCTTAATGTCAGGAGAGTTACCTGGCCACTGAAGCAATTGGATGTTGTGATTTTTGAGGAACTCTTTCACTTTTTTTGACGTGTAGCATGAAGTGAGATCCTGTTGGAAGATGAGTTCTTTGTCTTTCTGGATCTGTGGGACCACTCTTTTCTCCAATATTTTTATATATTGTCACTTTTCATGTGTAAAACAACTCCAGAACATCTTTTTAGCTGAGTGTTAAGGAGCTTGCTGAAGGTGGGCAGGAGAAGTCTTCTCAGCTGCTGATTTGTGAACATAGGGTACCCGCTCTCCTTGGACAAAGAAATGGCTCTCATCTGAAAATATGACCTTCTTCCACTTCTTAACAGTCCAATCTCTGTACAGGCTTGCATACTGGAGACCTCTTTTTCTGCATAGCCTTCATCAACAGTTGTTTCTTTTTTGGTCTGCAGGCAGCAGTCTCCCCTGCTTCCAACAATCTTCGACAGACTGTTATGTTAGAAACATTAATACAACTAACTGCTAGGTCTCTATTTAAGTCTACAGCAGACAATCATGGATTCATTCCACATATCCTAAATAGTAATCGATCTTGAGTAAGTGTAGTTTCCTTTTTTGCCCACATTTTCCTTTCTGCCAGGAGAAAAGATACCACTCTCCCTGAACCTTTAAAATCACATTAACAGTACTCATACTAACAGTAAACTCATTAGCAATTTGTCTTTGAGTCATGGATGTGTACACATTTTTTACACTTACTTGGAGATGCATCCATTTTATAAATACACAAAATGAATAAAACACTACAAATGTCAACTTATTTATACTGTTAAAAATGCATAACACTATTAATGAACATCATAGAGACAGTTAAAACATACACTCAACCAAAATAGTGAACTAAAAACCAAAACTGAAAATAGTAAGCAAAAACCAAAATTATTGTAAACTGAACTTGATGAAATTTCAGCATGTTCAGATTAATTTGTTCGCAACTATATATGTAATGTAATGTAATTCTCTATCAACAATGTATAATAAGAATCTTCTAATGTGCAACTCAATCCAGATTATGGCATTTAGATTGAGGACAGATTGCAGACTCTGGTTAACAGGAGAAAGAGGAATGATATGAAAGAGGTCTATAAAATTTTGAATAGGTTAACGTTATAGGATATTAACTGATGAAGTTTTTTGTTATATGGAAGGTGGCGAGAAAACACGGGGCATCCATGGAAGTTAAGTTTGTTCACAGCCAAAAAAGGGGTAATAGCTAGGATTTTCTCCCAGAGAGCAGTGAACGAGTGGAATAATTCCCTAAGGGAATACACTTGCTAGCCCTTAGGGCTAGCAAGTGCATCTAGTGTGAATGAATTTAAGGGAAGATAAGATAGCTGGTTTGGACAATTTATAGCCTCCTTCGATGAGTCCTTGATTCCCTGGAAGTCTCAGATAATAAAAATAACTGCATAATTGTAGCTTTTAGATAAAATGTAGACTTCATTTTAGTGAAGGTATGCTTAGAGATATTGATAA